>NC_090884.1:45337310-45379810 GCF_036669925.1 Montipora capricornis
AAAAACTTCAGGAAACATTGGTCTTTGAAAGCTGTCAGAAGCTCAGAGTACACGCTTAAGCTTGCGGTGAAAAAGAAGTTGTAAATGATCCACATGTCCGCCTTGAAGCCAAAATTAATGTCTCTTGATTTCCTTTTATTTTCTTCAGTCTTTCTGGGTTTAGCATTTTACTGAACCACAAGTCTTCTCAGCGGGTATTTAGCAAAGATATCTTCCATGGCACTGTAATGATTTACGATACCAAAAGAATATTGCGTACTATTAGAGCTACATATTATGCAAGGACAACTTGAATCTCCTGAGAAACAAAAACACAGCTCAGTTGACAGTTATAAAAAAAAACAGTGTCAAGTTACTGCACTACCACACGTACGCGATTTGTGCCTACTTTAAAAAATATGTTGAATCGCCTCAATTTCAATGTACAGTGGGAGAAAACCAAGAAGATACTTGTTGACACATGTGGGAGTGTTCTCGGACGTAGGAAAAGGGCTAGGAAGGAGTGGCTGTCTGACTAGACATACAGGAAGATTGAAGAAAGACGGAAGGCCAAACAGATACTGAATGACGCAAGAACGAGACAAGGGAAACGTGAAGCAAATTGACACTACAAGGAGAAGAATAAAGAGGTTAAGAAATCTTGCCGAAGAGACAAAGGAATTTAACTGAGAGCATTGCACAAGAAGCAGAAGACGCCACTAAGAAAAATGATCTGAGAACTCTGGACTACATATGACAACACGGAAACTTAGCGGGATAAGATGCAATCAAAATCGCCAGCAAGACCAGCTTCAGCAAAGAAAGAGGCATTTTGAATCCGTATTGAGTAGACCAGCCCCAAGCCAATTGCCACATCCCAGACCGGCAGACGTTCCCCTGAACATCACTAAAGGACCTATTTCCAGAGGAGAAATTAGAAACAGCCCTCACTCAACTGAAGAATGCCAAAGCTCCAGGGGTGGATAATATTCCTCCTGAAGCATTGAAGAAGGGAGGTCCTTGTACTTTGGAAGCACTGCATAGAATTTTAAATTTTGTGTGGGAGAAAGAAGTGATTCCAGACAACTGGAAAAAAGGTCTTCTTGTAAGCTGGCAAAAGAAGGTGACCTTGGTTTCTGTGGCAACTGGAGGGGAATAATGTTGCTTACCCAGCAAAGTCCTAACCCGAGTCATATTAAACCAAATGAAGGGGCAGCTGGGATTTAGAAAGCATTGTTCTTACATCAATCAAATTGCCACACTGAGGATTATTGTAGAACAAACAATCGAGTGGTAATCCCCCCTGTCCTTGTTATTCATGGATCGAGAAAGCCTTTGATTCTCTGGATAGGAAGGCTATGTGGAGGATCTTTGTCATTACGGTATACCTAATAAAATCATCAACATGCTTAAGGTTCAGTATCAGGGCTTTACTTGCAAAGTGCTTCACGGAGGAACTATGACGGAGCCCATCGAGGTCAAGACCGGTGTGAGACAGGGATGCCTTCTTTCGCCATTACTGTTCCTTGTGGTACTTGACTGGGTGTTGAAGAATGCATATGAGGGTAAACGTAAAGGACTCCAGTGGTCACTGACCCAATGCCTGCAAGACTTTAGACTACGCTGACGATCTTTGCTTACTAACACATCGACTGGCTGATATGAAAGTGAAAGGAGAAAGATAACAAGAGATTGGTGGTCAGGTAGGGCTCAAAATCAACATCCAGAAAACAAAGGAGCAACAAGAACCATTGGAACTTCATGGGGAAGACGTTGAAAGAGTGTCCAAGTTCACACATTTGGGTAGCATCATAAATGAAAGTGACGGAACTGACGAGGACATAACAGCCAGGATAAGGAAAGCGCAATCAACATTCTCGATGCTTATGCCTGTGTGGAAGGAAAAATGTATTAGATTGCAAACAAAGCTCAGGATTTTCAATACGAACATGAAGTCTACCCTTCTGTATGGCTCGGAAACCTGGACATCGATGAAACTACTGATCAAGAAACTGCAGACATTTATCAACAAGTGTCTAAGGAAGATCCCGAATATCCATTGGCCAGAGGTCATTTCAAGAGAAGAACTATGGGGAAGGACACATCAGAGTCGCATAGAAGAAATCATTAAGAGAAGAAAGTGGAAATGGATCGGGCATATATTACGGAAGCCTGAGAATAACATCACCTGTTCTGCCCTCGAGTGGAATCCTCAGGGGTTCAGAAGAAGAGGCAGCCCAAGCCAATCCTAGAGGCGGAGTGTGCAAGATGAGCTCGCCAAGAAGAATATCACTTGGTTAGAGGCAAAGAGAACTGCCAAAAATAGAGTCTATGGTTGACGCCCTACATATGCTCCCCATTAGAAGCAAAGATGGCCTAATTCATTAATTCAATTTCCTCAAACCCCCCCCCCCAGCCAAAAATCCCGTATCCCTACGATTTTTTTAGCGAGATATCCTGTATCCTGATCGCTTGTACTACATATGGTACTTTTTTCAGTGCCATAAAAGGCAGGTACAGAGCAGTTTCAGCTGTTCAATTGTCTGTTCTCTTGAGAAGCGATCACTGGGGTTTTTTTGGTTTTGTTTTTGATAGTTTTTGGTTCAGCTGAGTGTAGAATCATGACGAACTGTTGTAGTTTCTACGAACTATTTACCAATTGTAGCTTTTGTTGAGTTTTGGATTGATGATAGAGAGAGTTTTGGCAATTTGAACCCGGACTGGACTAATGGATTTAACCTTCTTTCTTACAAGATTTCAAGTTATTGTGGTAGAGTTGGTACCACGTTACTCTAATACTGAAATCAAGATTATGGAATTGTAAAATTAGAACCTTGGACTGGACTATAGAACACGCAATTACAGAATTTTAGATTTTTGAGTATTGAAAGAAATGGAGTACTGATGTTGTCTTCTTGTCTTCGACACCGCAGATTTAAACACTTTGCAAGGAACTAAACCAGGATTACGGAACTGGACTTCGAATACAGGGCCCGGTTGTTCATGTTTTTAACTTTTTTGGTTTAAGTTTCCTTTGCTTACTTTTGCTTTTCTAGATTGACGTCTTCTATTGCAAAGTTTTACCGAACATCAGCCTTGAACAGCATTTGGGAGTAGAGAAACTCCTTTGATAATTTTTAACCTGAAATTAGAGTTAATCGGCTTTTGATTTGTAATAAGTTTTTCGGATGATTTAAGGCTGATCTTGTAACTTTTGGATGAACGGAGTAAAGGAAGCAAGTATCCTGATAACAAGCTCATAGGGCTTGGTTGTTTGCATTTGCAAATTTAGTAACATTAATAATGAGTTTTTGCAACAAACAACTTCAAGTTATATTACAGATTTATCTTTCTGGTAATCTCTCGCCATTTCCCGAAGTTTACCTGTAGTTGAAGTTCACTGTAACCGGACAATTTGCTGCGTTAATAATTAAATCATTTTCTTTGCTTTCTTCTACAGAAAAATTTATTGCCTAACTAGTGTCAATTCCCTGTTATTTTTTTTACCATAAAACCATATTTTAATCACAAAGCCATGAGTATGATATCGGTTTTTCAAGTGAAATGTACTTTGGAATTCACCAGTTTGGCAATGAACTTTTCTTGAACCGCATGAGGTTTAAAAGAAAACAAGCACACCTTCAGCGAGTGAATGGAAAAGGAAAAAAGCCATTTCAGAGTCAACTGTCAATAGCCAGCGAATAGGAAAACTTTGTCAGTTCAAGGTCAAAAAAGAGTTTTACTGATGTACTTTATTCCACTTTATTTCTGAAAACGAGATCATTCACATTTTGATGTATTTCATTGAAACACGCCAGCTTGGCTTGGAATAAGAAATGGCAAAATAAGGCATTGCAACCAAGAAAGGACGAACTTCAGATACGCTCCAACAGTTAAATAACTTTTAGGTGCTTTAAACAAACTTCTGAAAACACAAGCTAGTGTGATTCCTCACTAATTTTACGAGAACTCATTGCGATTACATTTTTATAACATAAGGGCACAATTTTCTTGTCACTGTTGAGGCACATCGAAAACCAGTTGGGCAAACAGATTAAAAAGCACCTGTTCGATCGCATTTCAGACCAAAACAAACAAACAAATCAACTTTCTCTTTTTGTCCAAAAGAGAACAGATAATTGTTATTTAATTCCAGTTGACAATAAAAATTAGAGTTTCATTCCTGAACAAAAGAAAAACCGATTAAACCACTTTTTTGAAATAACAAACGGTTTAGTGCCCAAGGAAAGAATTTAAGGAGTAAATTCTTCCACTAAGTATGAGCTATTATTGGTATTCTGTTTTGTTGTTGTTGTTGTTCTCTTGCGCTCTCTTCATTTCTGTTCTAGTCATAGGTCCTCCAGGCATCATGTAACCTAATCAGAGCTTCTACAGATATGCCAAAAATTGCAATACAGAGAAAAAAGCAGTTCTAAGCAAATTAAAAATATACAATCAGCTTTAATGTGCCCCTAACCCCAAAATATTTTTTTCGCTTAAGTGAATCTTTGCACCTTGTCGAAACGCATTGCGGGCTTTTTTTCATTTTTCTAACAAATCCTGCCATTTTATAGGCTTCGAAAGTTGCCAAAATGCAAGCATCTTTTGTTCACGACCGAGTCAGAAGGGGAGGGGGTCTATTCCTGATTTGACATTACAAACTGATTTACATTGCATTCACTCTTTGTAAAAATGCATGCAAAGTAGATTGTAATGTCAAATCAGGAATAGATCCACTCCCCTTCTGACTTGGTCGTGAACAAAAGATGATTGGATTTTCGCAAATTTCGATGAAAAAATGGAAAAAATGGTAATGCGTCTCGAACAGGTGCAAAGATTCATTTTAGCAAAAAAAATATTTTAGGGGCACTTTCATGATATGTCAAACTGGATTGAAACCAGTCAAAAATGCAGAAAGAAAACATTTTCCAAACTGTTTTCCACCTGAACACGAAAAGCGTTGACTGTGTAAGAACTATAGTTGATGTAGTAATGGAATGGTGTAAAACCTGATCCCAGTTCGGACTACATGATTTTTTCCTGAACGTGACTGACATCAACATTACAACAAAGTAGAATATAGTTTTGTTTCACAGCACTTCTACAGTCTGTTGATCACAGCTTGTTTTCAACGAATTGTTTGAAAAAAGTCTAAAATGAAAATCCACCATAAAGGTAGAGGTTAGTCATCTTCATCCTAACTACAGGTCAGAGCCCTCAAATGACCACATGTTTACAAGCACCTTCTTGAAGACTTAATTTATTGCTGTGTAAAAATCTCACGTTTGAGATCGTCAATGTCTTCATTACGCAAATCCAGTTCATTCATCAGGGTAAGAATTGTCTAGCACAAAGGGTTGAAGCCGCACACAACCTCGTTGCCAGGACCACGTCTGCTTTTACAAAGCTTGTAAATGGCCTCCAACAACTCGGTCCATTCACAGGGATTTAAAGTTGATGAATTATCTTCCGATTTTACAATCTAGACATAGAGATACGAAACAAGGAGGCAAGAAACCAAGAAACAATAATTATTACAGTATATTTAAAGTGAAGCTATGATCCTAGCAGTTATGGACGCAATTTTTGCAATTGCGTAGAGAAGCCTGAAAAATTCAGGACTCCAAACGGGGTTTGAACCTGTGACTTGCGATACCGGTATGACGCTCTACCAGATAGCTTGCACTGGTATTGCGAGGTCATGGGTTCAAATCCTGTTGAAGTCCTGAATTTTTCAGGCTTCTCTACGCAACTGCAAAAATTGCGTTCATAACTGTAAGGATCATAGCTTCACTTGATTTTATATCTGCAGTTCATATATGATCCATTTCATATATCATTTCATCACAGTATATTTTTTTCAGCAGGTAATTTTTTTTATTAATTTTGCTTTGTACCTGCAACAATGAACATCTCCACCTGTAACATCAAGGTAGCTCAGCCGTAACAGGTGTTACCGGTTACGGCCGCGATTCACATCCCTGCTAAATTCCTGTTTTACATAAATTGCAACACAAATTTCACATGACACACGGACACACTGCAATTAATTGAAAAACTTGTGTTCTGCATTAAAATTTCATGTTTTGAATTTTCATATTGCTTTCACTCAATGCAAAAATATTTACATTCAATTCCTGTTTTCAACATTCAAGCTTTAAATTGAACTTCATGCATGAGTAGTTTTTTGGCTGACCTTGAAAACCGCTGAATTTTAGGGGGATAGAACACCATAAAAGACAGCTTGAAGCATTAATGAGTTTGAATAGACTGTGCCAAAAGGCCCCCTACATTTTCAAACCACACATTATAATTAGATGTAGTTAGCTTATCTGACAAATACGTAATTGCGACAGATAATTGCACAGAACTTTGTATTTGAATATTTTACCAACCTCTTGTGGAGGCACATCAAATGACACTGTCCTGAGATCAACTTTCTGGTATGAGTCAATACAGGGCAAAATGAAAAACAATCCTGAAAATAAAATAATTTATTAGAAGCCCGAGTAAACAATTTTGCCTATACAGTACATTGTATCCTCCAGAGAAGGCCTCCATTTTTGATGTTTTGAGAGTGAAACTTAATAATAAATTTTACTGTCTCACGCCAGACGATTTTTTTGAGGTATGAATGGGCTAATTGAACTCAGTCAAAACATTATTCCATTAATGGTGCAGGTGCAGAATTTGCAGGTAGCGGCTTCATTTATGACAAATATTCTTTGACGTCTTGCACCGCTGCCTGGAGGTGACTGAAGATGCCTAGCATGGTCAATAATTGTTAATTTGCTGTGAGAGATTTAAATTTGCTGTGAGTGATTTCAAAATGCTGTGTGATTTGAATTTGTTGCGAGTGATTTGAATTTGCTCTGAGCATTTGGTTTTGATGTGACAGTTGTGGGCCACCGTATGAAATCCTATTTCCACATAACTATTACGTAATATTCTATTAACCCAAATGTAAAAAGCCAGAGAAAACACCACTTTCCAGAGGTGAAAATAGATGCATGCTTCCTGGTTCTTTCAAGACATCTCTAAAAGACTGCAAGTTGTAGAATTTACATCTTGAAATATACCTGGTCCTTTAGCTCCACCAGGAAGCAGTCGACCAAGACGGAAAATTACTGCTCTTTCATACTCCTGCACAATCTATTTTGTTGGGTTACAAGAGAGATAACAATGATTTCCCACTCAGTATAATAATAATTATAAGGAAGTAGAAAGATTATCAAAAACAGAGATCTTGATTGAGATAAACAGGAAACATGAATACATCAACCCAAATATTGTACATTCCACGTATTTTACAAGCAGAAAAATCTTAATGTGATTGTCGCACTTATCTGGACAATTTAAGCAGGAGCCCATGACTAGGAATGAACAACTTCCATACTAAGCCTATGCCATGGCATTTTTACAGACCAATCTATGGTATTTTTACAGCGTTGGACACTTAATTTTGAGAGCACTCGCCATTCGGGTGAGTGACCCCCAAAATACACTCGCCCAGACCAGTTTTCACTTTCCCAAAAATTAACCCACCCCCATTCTCTCCAACCAATTCAGTCATCTTTTGTTTTTACTATTAATTTTAATACCAATGAAATTTACTTACACTGAAAGGCTATTAAAGTACAGTAAATAGTAAGTCTGTTTTAGTTTCAACACGAATTGATCAGAGTGCTTGGAAAGTACGGGAAAACAATTTGCTTGCAACATTGACAAGCACATGGGCAGACCGAGGATTAAAACTTCAATGAAAAATTCTATTTAACCCTTTGACCTCTTAACCGGCCTAAACCGGCCAGACTTCGTATTTGATTCTGTCTAACGCAAGACAATTTTACTCGTCAATGGGGAGCCCCTGGGAGCCAAGGCGAAAAAGACCTTAAATCCCAAGAAAACACAATGGAGGCACTTACTTTATATTTTAAATATATTTTTTTATTGATGAATCTCTGTGAGATCCTACAGTTTGCAAGTAAATGTGTCTGTTCTTCTCAGGAGTGGTCTTCAGGCGCCATGTTTACCAGGTCACCGATGGCTCGATAGTGACCAGCAGTATCACTGACCAGGAAGCCATATTTCATATAATTTGTCTATTTACGAAGCCCAATGTTGCCTTTTAGCGCCAATTTATCAGACAGTTCAGAAAATAAAACTTCATCAAATAGAAATGGTAAGTTTATGTTTAGGGATTTTCTTGGCAAAATGGAATGTAAAAAGCAGCATTTATTTCGCAATTTAAATAATTTCTTGGCAACGAAAATCTTACTTGCCAAACGGGCGAGTGATTGATGATTTGCGCTCGCCCGACACTTTAATAACTCCCTCCCCTGGGCAAGTGGGTGAGTGCTAATGTCCAAGCCTGTTTTTAGACTACCTTCTGACAAAACAAAAAAAATAAAATAAAATAAAAAAAAATAATAAAAAAAAGGACTTCCGGTTCGCTGATGCTATGACGTCAAGTTTGTTTCTTGTGATTGGTCATCGCAGTCTGTGAAAACGCCATGACAGGAATATAGGGCTGTTGTTACATGTAGCTCCTAGTAATGGGCTACTGATTTGAGCAATTGTCTCTTATAGACACCTTGACCAATTTTATTAAACTATGCGTCTTTCGTATAGTTTTTAAAGTCACTTTCAAAGATTCTCCAGCTTCTGTGATGTTGTGCTTGTCCAGTTTAAGACCTTTCTAGCCCGGAAACCAAAACAATTTAGACGAGTGAGGTTCCATGTTTGATTTTATAAGGGCTTTTCAAAACCCAAGGCCAAAATGCCTGGATATACAACAAGTGCTGAACCAACTAAAATTTTTTCGTGCATTTACATTTCCTGAAATTAAGTCTAAGAAATACTAGATTATTACCCCAAGTAAACAACTGACTCAAATAAATTAAGCAAATTGAGAAAATTCCATTTTTTTCGCTATCAAAAATGGGGGGTCGACTTATACATGTACACAGTTAAATACGGTAAATTATAAGTTGGCCTCCACCTATAACAGAGCATGGAGATATCTAGTGTTCAATTTATTTATTGTGCCTTGGTTAGAAATGTATTCATAACAGTAACATATCTGCGAAGTCTGCATTTGTTTTGTGAGTATCAGGAGAGACAATGACGGAGAAACTATACTTACCAGAGGGAAGATACTTACCTGATAGGGAGATGCGGTTTTTCGAATTACTTTGGAGACTGTTATGAGCAGTACAGACTCCCATCTGAGGAACATGCTTTGCCTCCCCATCATGAATGCCCATGATTTGAATTTGTATTACATGTACTCGTATCTGTCTCTGAAGGAGTTCTAATCAATGGATCAACCACCCCGTCAGGTAAGTACCTGATTATTTAAGCTTAGTCTGAATAATATTGTTAAATTGGTCATATCCTGTCCATTTATGAACATACTGCATTTCGCCAGACACACTTTTGAGATTTTGGATTCAAGATGCCAAAATGTATTTCCCTCCCATGTCTAGGATTAATTAGGGAATTTAAGCAAAGATGACGACTACAGCTACAGCAACAGCACAGCCACAAAGCAAGTTAGAATATTATTGGTTTGAAATGGCTGCACATAAAACACAAATTTCTGCGCATTTCTTTGCAGTACTCCACAAAACAACAATGTGAAATCACCAAATTTTAGGCTTTGACAACAATGTGAGCATAATGAATCATTCATTTCTGCTTTGACTTTAAAACCGTTAGTACATATCCAGTTACGGGGTAATTCGAATGTGTTGTACAAGGTGAACAAGAAAGAATTATTTGCGAAATACTTGAGATAGTGCTAAGTTATATTTTGGAATGACGCTTTCCTTGCCATAGTCATTTTCCTTGCTTGAACTCCTTATTGAGCAAAATTTGATCACAGCGCCTACAAATAACTGCATGTTTACAATAATATTAATAATTGGATCATGAATCCAGCTGAAACACTTCAGTTTGAGTACTTACCTTCAGCGTAAAAAACAAAGACAAAGGCAGTGTGCAAATGAACATAAGGATGGATAAACCAGTAAGTACATAGTCACAGAATCCACGAGTGGAACCTGAATCATCTGCGGAATTCCAAAGAAATGAAATACAGACATAAAGAAAGAACCATTTTGAGCCAAAGCTTTTTTTTTTCATCTTATTTTCGACCACATAGAAAAATCATCCAGCAGGGAGGATTAACAATGAGACATAAGTATTCAAGATACGTAGCAGACATGCAGACAGGTGAGTTTCATGACAGTCTGAGGACTTTGCCAGACCATATGAAGGAAAGCTGGGGGCAGCCTGTTTATCAAAAGTCCTGAAAACTCCTCACAGCTGAAAACTGCAATCCGCTTGTTTTGAAAAAAAGGTCTTTAATTAAACAAGAAAACAAAAATTAAGTGAAGCTACGATCCTCGCAGTTATGAACGCAATTTTAGCAATTGCGAAGAGAGGCCTGTAAAATTCAGGACTTCAATGGGGTTTGAACTACCCTGGATTCCAGAGGTTATTTTCTCGCCATGAAAAAGCGACAAAAGAGCGAGTCACGAAGCGGCGAGAAAAACCTCTGGTACAGGCTGTTAACCTTTCTGAACATGCCGCCCCAATCACGTTGCGCTTTCCACTTCCAGAGTCATTTTTTGACCCTGGAGATTTCATTGGTCGATCGACAAACCGTTTTTTATAAGGATTGCCATTGGTTAAGTCGAGGGGGACGATCAAACCGGTTTTTCACTGGTGTAATACAAGAAGACTATGAACGGTACAGTAGCAATAGTGACATGATAATCACAAATTCATGGCTGGCAGATTGAGGTTAATTCGTCTCATTGACGCTGGATGAATGTTTGCTGTTGGGTGGCCTTAGAGGTGGCGTAATCGAACAACCACTCTGATTTTGTTTGGGAATTTGACGAAGGTGTGACTGAGCTTCTGACATCTTTACACCTCAATGCCTCGAGTCATATTGAAACTGCTCCAGGGACTCGTAAAGTCCTTTAAATTTTTTCAGTTCTAATTCTAGGACTTGAATGCAGTTTTCGTATTTCTCCAATTCACGTTTGCATTTGTAACAAATAATAGTTGCGTGAAACGCTGCGACAAAAAACTCAGAAACGATGTATCGCACAGACTTGAGTACTGGTGAGGTGATCTATGAATTTGTCTCCTACAACATTCCAAGTTTTCAGCTTATTTCATTGAACAGTTTCGATTTTATTTTTTTGCTATGTGACAGTGACAACGATTAATTCACTCCACCGTGAGAATTTCCCAGTAGAGTGACTGGTAAACATTGCACAAATATTTTTATCACGTGGATAAAACCGGTTTGCCCAAGTTTCTAAAATAAACTCTTACTCTGGACGTCAATCAAAATAAGTTGGTTTGCATGGAAGTGCAGTTTTTAACGGCCTGTACCAGAGGTTTTTCTTGCCACTTCGTGACTCGCTCTTTTCATACCGAGAAAATAACCTCTGGAACCCAGGGTAGGTTTGAACCTGTGACCTTGCAATACCAGTGTGATCGACACTCTCTCCAACTGAGCTGTGAGGCCACTGATGATGGGAGCTGGTCAAGGGTCGGTTCTAATGTTCCCATAATGAATGAATCAACGAATGAAATCATATATGAAATAAAGTCAGTTAGAGTTCATTGGAGCATCGCACCGGTATTGCGAGGACACAGTTCCAAACCCTGTTAAGTTCTGAATTTTTTAGGCTTCTCTACGCAATTACGAAATTGCGTTCGTAACTGCGAGGATCATAGCTTCACTTGATTTCAAAACTACAGTTCAATTGACCGAATGCATAAATGGCCGCCAAAAATGTATTCTTTTGTTTATGTGCTAATGACACTCACTAGCCTCGCTCTCGAACGACATTTCTATTGTATTTTGTCCATGCAAACGAGGTTAGTGAGGCTAATTAGCACATAAACAAAAGAATATTTTTTGGGCCGCCATTTATGCATTCGGTCTATATATGACTCATTTCATACACAATTTTATTCATTAAAACAATAATTATTGTAATTATACAGATGGTACTTTCCTCCTAAATTTCCTTAAACAAATGGCTGGAAATAAAAGCATATATGGGCATTCTAAAGTGCAAAAGTTTTCTTTCAATGTGTGTATGTGCGTGGGTATGCATCATTCTGACCCATAAGTTGTAATTTATTCTACGTAGTTGCAGGGCTTCCTAGCCTTGTTAACTCTCTAGTTATTTTAGGAAGCCAACACCCCTTTTAGCTTTAAATTCTTACTTCATGTACATAATTTAATTTTTTTTAAGTACAAGGGGTCAATAAAAGTTGCTGTTATTGTTGTTGAATCTAATAACAAACTATAATATTGACAAAACTTGAAGAATGAATGCAAATATCAAAGTGTGCATGTGGTATATGTAAGCTCAATGGCAACCAGTCAAGCATGGCTATGCTCATACATTGTATGTTGAATACAAGTACTTCAAGTCTGCATGAGTGTTTTCAAACTTAAACATTATTAATCATATTGTGCTGTACAACGTCGTCGTGTCCGTAGCTAGTATGATGTCTCTGTTCTTAAAAGAGTGGAAAAGTATAAACCTTAAGTCTTTCCATTAAAAATTGATTGCCCTGTAAAGGAGAGTCAATTCGACTCTTCAAAGGGAATATGATGTCCATTATACAAATTTTGCTTTTGAGAGCAAAGTTTTATAAATACATTCATACATCCATGCTTATTTGAGAAAGAAGGTTTGTCATTTGAAAAAAACTGCCAGTCGAAACTTTTCATTATTGATATCTCAAAATGTCATTCGGCAGGAACAGCGCGGTCCATCAATGAACTATTCGAATGTGAGAAACATGGCAGCCATTGAGTTTGTACAGAAAGCCAAAAGTGCTTCACCAGCTAGAACAAACTGGGCAAAGCGTTATAAGGAGGGATAACAAATACACAAGTTAAGGGATATCAGACAAACCAGTATTTCCACGGCTTAAATTATGACAAGAATGTTTGTCCATGTTTTTAATGTTTCAATCGATCCGCATGGTAAACGTCCTCGTGAGATCGGTTTTATTATACTAGTAAATCCTCGCTGGAGAACAGATATGTATTTCAGGGAAGAAGTTATATTTCTATCTGCCAAGCATTTGATGTGGATGATGATCGACCCATTTATGCATGCTCCACCAGCCAAATAAGAAAATTACATGCCCGACATCATGCATCACAATTTTGAAAAACGGTCTTTCGTTTCCAGAAAATAACACATACTCTCGGTAACATCCAAAAATTATCCTTACCTTAAATAATAAGTATACATCCGACATCACAAGAAAAAGATATAGACAATCGGTATTACTTTCTCTTAACTTCATGCTAGCATGAAATCAACCTACGGAAAACTGTAACAATCGATCATTTTCTTACCTTCTGAATCCATTAGGTCCCTTGAGGGATCTTTTTTGCTCGAAATTTGCTCGAAATTCGCCAGGGTGAAGAAAGTCGAAGACAAGGTGTTGCCAAAACAAGGCTGTTTTCCTAATAAGGACAGGTGTGCGAGGTTGAGTCGAAATCAGGGAGTGTAGGAGAGGGGCTGGTAATGTTGGTGCGCATTGCGAAGTCCTCCTGTCGGCAGTGGGAGGGAGGGAGGGAGGGGGACAAAGAAATAAATAGAATATTGGGGCCGCCAATCCTTGCTTCATCATCGAGAAAATTATAGAGGAATCGTGGAAGAACAAAGCTGTCAGGCACAACACAAAAGGAATCGCCTCTCGCTCTCGCGCACCTGTTGAGAGTAAGTGAAGAAGGATATCACGTGCCTCGACCCTCGAGCGTCTTCCTCAAAGGGTCCTTTTACTATCTGTGTATTTGCTCTCAGCAAAAGGATGATTCATGTTTTTACCGAGAAGTGGAAATTAAATTCCAACTGATCAGGGTGTGGTGCAGTCTCCTTCGCAGCCGTTATTTGGGCCCTCAGACAACGCTCCTCCCCACTACGGTAAGGTTTGGTAAGGTACGGTGGTCACTAACTACCAGTCTCCTGGGACACTGTCAGGGAGGAAGTGGCAACAATGCCGTACAATGGAGGTCCGTGTTTTGTTCGAGGTATGTATATATCGCATAGTACGCAGCACATAAGATTATTTTAAATCACTTAATTACACAAAGAGCACCAAAGAGCAACCTTTCTTAAATCTGGCTAGTTTGTGACATCACTGAATCAAGAAACGTGCCCGTCACGTCTTGATTTAAATTAAGTCTTTAATACGTGCATGTCGTAAGCGTTTGTCATTTATTACATTACCACTGCTACTAATAGGGAAACCTTGAAAAATGCACATATGATCATGGAAAAAAGGATTGGAAACGCCGGTACTTGGTATTCAAGCACATACTTGCAAGCAACATCAGAAGCCTGGAATTTTACGCCAGTGGAACAAAGAACTGGAAAAAAGCTGAACCCAAAGGGGTCTTGGCACTCTACCCCGGCTATGAAGTGTTGAAAGTCCAAGAGGCCAAAAAGCAATTTGTCTTTGAAATCAAAGCAGTTGATCACACCTATCGCTTGGCAGCGCATTCTGAAGATGAACTAAATCAATGGGTTCTTGTTTTGGAAAGGGAGAGTATCGGTGAGTGATAAACCCAGACAATTCGTTCTCTCTACAATATTATCCCCGGATTATTCACCTCCAATGGTTTAAAGCATTGATTTTTTTCATGAAGGTCTAAACTTTGATTTTAGGGATGGTTAAGGGGTGGGTTTTGAAATAATTGGCCATTGTTCAAGATCATAGACATTGTCACAGAGGGAAAAAATAGTCTGGACTGGATAACTAGATAGGCAAGTTCACGTTCTTGATTGCATCATGGGTAATCAGGGCAACATGGCGGGAAATTCAAAGCAAAATATACTGTACATGACTCTACTTTATAGACTTTTGCCTTCATAAACCAAACAAATAAGTTCATGTTCACAACTGAGATGAACTAGACTTGGTAACCGTTCTTTGGAAATCCTAAATATTGCTTTTTTTTTGTTTCCATACATTCTCTGTAATTTTATGCTTTTGGAATTACATGAAATGTATGCCGATACTCTTTTTAATAACATAATTTCTGCAATAGCCATTCTCTCCAAATTTATTCTGCCGCACCTTTAATCGCATATCTTCTGTTCTGGAAAATAAAAAACTCAAAATTGCATATCATGACTACCTTTCATCATTTTGAACTTCCTTACAAACCTTTGAATTTCTCTCCATCTTGCCCTGATTACCCATGATGCACGAGAGAGCGTGAACTCGTCTATTTAGTGATGAACTTGAGTTAACAGAATGTTTTGAAACTAACGAGAGCTCCACATTAAACCTAAGATATATACAGAAAATGGGAATTCAAAAATAGACATGCATGCAAGGACCATTGTTAGGAAGTTCCCATGAATTGCCCTTGATCAAAAAAAAAAAAAAACAGAGGTAGGCTCGGTTTAAGATCTTTTTCATTCCAAAAAAATGCAGATACAGCTTTTTAAGCTCTGAGTTAATTTATTTTCTATGCCCTGCATATAATATTTACATGTCCAAAGGCCATTTCTTAGTTCATGTCTGCTTCCTCTTCAAAGCAAGTCTAAGGGCGAAGTTTTTCTTATGAAGATTAGTTTTCATTCATATGTAGTTTTAGTTTTCATTCACACGTAAAGTTTTCATTCGTGTAAACCATCACAAAAACTTCGCACTTAGACATAGACATGAACTCGGAAATGGCCTATTTGTTTGTAGGTGCATGATTGTTTATTTTGGACTTAATTTATTTTAACTTGTGTACAGGTAACCCCTGTTTTTTAGGGAAAGTAGTTCCTCTTCTGGGTTTTCCTCAATTAGACATACGCTTTATTGTTAACCCTTCTACACCAGAGAGTAAGACTTGCAGATTTTTCTCTGGCTAATGCCAGTATTTTTTTGGTTTCCTGAATATGCAGGAAAAGCAGATCTTAACAAGTGTTATTGAAATCCAAAAAGAAAATTGGGAGTAACCACGTATTTTTCGAAGAAAATTAATCAACAATATTTGTAAAAAGCTTTAAAATACAAAGCAATGTATGGCGTTCTTTGCCAAATTGAAGCTTTTTGGATACCAAGAGCACTTGCTAAGTTCTGCTTTCTCTGCAAAGTTTTGAAACCATGCAAAAATATCCCTGTATTAATAAGCACCGCCAATAGGAAATCAGAGTATCTGATTCTCAAGATGCGCAGAATGTATGCGCAATAACAATAGTAGGCACCATCCTTAAAAAACTGATATATGCAGATAATATCAGTCATTAAAAAACAAAACAAGGAAACAAACAAACAAATTAAAAATGTGAGAAACTAAGAAATTCTAGCTGTCGCATTCTCAGTTCTAATATCTGTGTCCTGAAGGTCTATATTTCTTCTCCTTCCTCTGGAACCTCTAAGGCAGAGGAGGACTGAGCAGAGGATAGCAAAGCATGTTTTTGCTCTTAGCCAAGACACGGTGCTGGCATAGTTCTCTCCCTTCTTAATGGCGAGTAGTTGTGGTATCTCTTACATTCCTTGGCCTTTGGTAGTAAAGACAAGTGGCGTGAAGGTGCCTTGCTTCACCTCCCTCACCCTGCTTACATATTGGTGTTTTTTTTTATCCTTGTGTTATTACAATAATAATAATAATAATAATAATAATAGTAATAATAATAATAGTTTTTTATTAAGGTCCAAGTCAATTTGGAAGTGAATTTGTACTAATAATCTCTTAATTAAAGTCGCAATCTCATTTAAGGTCCAAGTCACCTGCTCAATAAGACTCTAAAAACCATTTAATTACATTTTACGTATTTTTTAAAAACCTTGTTTTCTTTTTTCAGTTGACTCATTTTTGGTGGAACCGGAGACCAATGAGCAATTGGCAAAAGTTGGAGCATCAGATTCATGTCATCTTCACATTGCAAATAACGAATTAAGACTTCTTTGTGCTAAAGATGGAAGGCTTCTTGTTGCATGGCCGCTCACTTGTCTGAGGCGTTACATGAGTTCTCGTGGCAAATTCATAGTTGAAGCTGGTCGAAGAGCACCTACTGGAGAAGGGAAATTTACTTTCCTGTCTCCTCAGCATGACCAGATTTACAAGGTGTTAGACAACATTGTGAAATCCAGAGCCCGTAAGACTGGTTCGTCCACACCATGTTCACCCCCACTTAATACAAAAGATAAAGATGTCTCACATAAGTGTTATGATCAGGTCATACCTACTTCTCCTGCCATGGCCAGCAACCAGCCAATGCCACCAGGTAGTTCAAACTCCTTAAAAAATGCTTATGCTGCACCCTATGGTCACCTACCTTCCAGGAAGGCCATTACAACAGAGGTTTTATCGCCTGTGGTGTCAGAACAGGATAATCAGTACAACACTTTGAATCACTCAGTAGAGTGCTCCAAGAAAACTTTGCAAAATCAGAATCTTCAAGGTACTGATGATGAGTACTGCACTCTTGATGAACATCTGTCTCCACTTACAGATCAAAAGAATGTTTACAATGTTCTAAATCAGCATGACAGAAGTCAACCAATCACAGGCATGCAGTATCAAAATCAACAAACACAAGATGTGTATAATGTGCTTGGTGAAAAGCTTCATTCTGTGACACTAAGTGACATGCATTTTACTGAGGATGGCACATACAACACCCTTCACACTATGAGTTCTTCGCAAAATCAACTACTTGCATTGGCTTCGCAAGGTGAGGAAGCGTATAATAGATTACACCATGCCAACCCTGCACCTCCTCCTCATAGACACATCCAGCCCCCCACCCAACAAGACCTGTCTGTCCCACCAGCGATGAGAACTCCTCCCAGACCGCTAGTCAAGAAACCTGGTGAACAGCAAAAACAGCAGACACCCCATCCATCACAGGTTCCAGATGATGACAATGACAACACACTGGCAACAAAAGGAAGACCTCCTTCTCCAATAAAGAAATCATCAGAGCAAAGGGCAGCATTTCAGGAGTCCAAATCAATTTCACTAGATGGAGACAGTGATGCTAAGACAGTAAAACCTAGGTCTCATCCTCCACCCCCTAACAGAGCAACATCAGAACAAATGATAAAATTCCAAAAATCCCAGGCAGATACAGATGAAACAAATATGTACAACACATTGGATTCAACTGCAGTCAGACATGCACCAGTTGCAGCAAGGAGATTATTCCATGCACCACCAGAGGAACGTGGAGACGTGTATAATACTCTGGCCTCAGCAACAGGTATTGGTGCGTCACCAAGTCCAGTTCCAAGTTTATTGGAATCAGACCAAATGTACAACAAATTAAATTCCTTGGGAGTGGTGCCAAAATCACACCCCAGAGTTACGACAGAGGAGGCAATAGATGACATGTACAATACACTAGATAAATCAAGAATGGAGCTCTCCACCAGTGATCCTTGTTTTCCCCAGCGGCCAGTTCTAAGCCGTGGCACTAATTCTAAGAGCCATCCTAACAGTCCTGCGAAAAAAGATGACCCTATATTTAGGAGAAATAGCTCTTCATCTAGCTTAAAGTCAGTGCAATGCCCTTTGAACATTGCACAATCACAGATGCAGAGGTCATCATCTTTAGATGATCTTGATTCTAAAGCAACCATTGACCCTGCAGTGTCTTTGTCACAAAACACCAGACATAAACAGATTCCAATACCAGTACCGAGAACTTTGACCCCCAGGGAGTTACCAACAAAGCCCAGAAAAGCGAGTGTGCCAGATGTCTTCTCTTTGGCAACATCTCATGGTGGAAAGGATGGAAAAAGGGGAGGAAAGAGTCGCCTAGTTTTGAACTTAAAGGCTTCGCTGGAAGCTGGAGGTTTAGATTTCTCCAAACCAAGACGTAGACCAAGAAAGCCATCTAGAGAAGAGACCGGAGACCAAACCAGGTATGCAGAGAGTGATGAGCATACAATGAGCAAAACATCATCAACAGAGGAAGTCTTTGATCCACAAATTCCTCCCATAAGAACGGGAAGGTCTTGCTCATCGCCTAGTGTGCATGTCATACAAAGAGAGGATGTTTATGATGAATTAGAGCATTCAGCTCTCAGACCCAAGTCTGAACAGATCACCAAAGCCAAGAAAGGTAAAAAAAATTGACAATGCTTTGTCCCAGCACTTCTACATATCCAAGTGCTTGCATACATATGTGACCACAAAAGGTTTCATTTCAAGGCCAAATGACTCTTACAGTAATAATTCAACATTATTATTGTTGTGCCTAGGACAAATTTTTAAAACTCTTAAAGTCACTCTGATGGAGATTCATTGACAAGAAATTTGGAACAATTCAGTCTTACGAGCACACTATCAATGAATCTTCAGTGTTTAAGACACAAGAAGCATACATTTTTTTGTAACAATTTTTAACCCATTGACTCCTGAATGGACCCTCATTGACGAGCTTGATTAATAAAGTCTCATCCCCAGGGGTTAGTGGGTTAAAGAAATTGGTAAAAGTTAAGAATCCGATCCCACCAATGCGTCGGCCAACACGTCGGCCAACGCATCGGTCGACTGTCGGTCGATTGTCGGCCGACTGTTGGTCGACTGTCGGTCAACTGTCGGCCGACTGTTGGTCGACTGTCGGCCGACGCGTTGGCCTCTGCTTAATCTTATAACGTATAAGATGCGTCAGTGGTGCGTTGGTGGCATGTCGGTGACTCATTTGGGCCTTATGGAACTGTTGAAAACCTAAACGTACCTTTTTCAAACTGAACGGAAATGTCTTCGACGGAAAACTTTCACTTTGCGTTGGCCGACGTGTTGGCCGACACGTTGATGGGATCAGATTCTTAACTTTTACAAAGAAATTCATGTACCAGTATGTTAGGGAACTGGTCAAAACTACTATACTCGAACAGGACCCACCTTTGGGGTAGGGGGATTCTCAAAGACACCACCTATCTTCGAACTTATCACATGAACATTACCGACAACATTTTATTGGCTTTTAAAATTAAGTTGACACAGGAATATTCAGCTAGCAAGAGTCGGCATTACTAGACAAACAAGAAAAGTGAGATTTGAATCTCACTGTAATTTTTTTACTGCTGGGTAGGGGGGTGGCTATGCAATATAGACACCATCTTTTGACGTTAAGCAGGGGGGCTGCAGACAGACACCACTGTCTATTTTGTGGTTTGGTGGGTCCTGTTCGAGTGTAGTAGTTTTGACCACTTCCCTAAATTGGTTAAATAAGCCCAAGAACCCGAAATCCACTCTCTCTGTGGTTGGTTTCTTGAGTAGAATCATGAGATGTAGATGTACTGAAGAGTGCACCCTGTTCAAGTAATGCAAAAACAAAAAAAATTGCTTCCTCTGTGGAAATTGCAAAACAGAAGAATTCATTGATTCTTTTCAGTGACAAATAAAAATTTGCTTATTATTTTTAATAATGTTTGTAACTAAACAAATGGACAGTAAAGCCTCTTCACAGGGAAGAGGATTACATGTACGGTATGTGTGGAGAATTAGTTCTTCATCGTGTAAATAATGCTGAATGTAATCTCGAAAATTAAAGCAATCTTCAATTTAGCGTACAGTAGAATATATAATTTTGTAGTCTTCAGAAAATAATTTCTATTATTTTATTGATTTACATACCTTGTACATGAGGTAAAACTACATAATTTAGTTTCAAAATTGATAAAGAGTATTGGAATAATCTGAATTACAATTTTACATGGTGCGTTTTGTGTGTTCAAGTTGGAAAACCATAACCACCTTATTTTTTTTTCAGTAGTGTAGGTTGTATTTTGACTAATCTCAAAAGCTTAGCTTGACAATGAAATTATTGGTTTTCATGTATGTCTTGGTGGACATATTGGCATAATTAATAGTGATAGTTTATAATATTATTATAAATAAGAAATAATGCCTAAGTGGGTGTCCCAAACGATTCTTCTGGAATTGTCAGCTTTATTCTGATGAAAACATTTTCTATTTTATCCCTAAAAAAATGTGGCTGCCAATATCGTGAGTAAAAACTTCTAACAGCAGGCCTTTTCCAAGGGTGAAGGGTAGAGATTTCTTCCTAACAAAATTGAGATAATTTATCTTACAAATTCAGCATTTCAATTTCTCCAATAATATTATTGGTGACCTTTGAATTACCATAAGTGATATTACCTTGTTTGCCCTCATTTAGTCCATATAAAAATTGATCAATAAAATTATTGGGCACAAATTAGGTAGGATTTAATAGTCGAGAGAAAAAGTGCCTAGCTAACAAGAGCAAGCTGCACACAGTGACCATGCGAATAAAAGAAGATATAAGTTTACCCTTCACCCTTTATCCTTGAAAAAGGACTGCCAGTTTTCTAATGCCTACATATCTATTTTTTTGCTTCTCCAGGTTTCATAAATTAATGTTTCTAGTAGTTTCCTACCCGTTTTTGACCCTCAAAGCAAATGTGAGATATTGCATGTAACATGTATGAAGCTGAGACACTTAAATTTTTGCAAGTGTTTGCAGGATCACCATTCATTTGAATTGGATTCCCATTACTTTAAGAAATGTTCCAAAATATTTTATTCTGGTGGGAAGTTAAAACCCTCCAGATCTATTTTATAATAGTAAACAATAGTATTATCTTTCACATGGCAATTAGTGAATAAATATGGTGGTAGCTTCAAATTAAATAGGAGAAAAAAACTTCTTTATTCAGGCAGATACAAAACACAGGTCTCAGGTCACAGGTATCTTTTTAACAAATACAGAAACAAACCTAAACATTCATTAAAGCTAACCTTAGGCCTAAAAACTCTTGTTTAGGTTTAATTAGGCCTATTTGGTAAAACAGAGACCTGTGACCTGTGTTTTGTACCTGCCAATTTTATTTTCACATTCTACGTTGTTTCCACCTCTGTGCCTGTATCGGTACTTTCTTTACAGACTATATATGAATGATGTTAGAACAACTGAATTATCGGTAGCCTTCTACCATAACCAATCTTGAAGGATCTTATTTGTTTAGAGTTAGGCTGAAGGCTAAACAAGAGGGTTGATAATTTGCATCAACATGTGACAAAACTACACCATTAGACACAGAGGGTGTTTTTAAAGTGCAGGTTGCAGGTGAGTCTGGTCATTGTTTTAACGTAACTGAAACAACCCAAACCTTTACAAAAATGCCTAATGTTTGCATTAGTAGAGGTTTGGGAACTGTTTCAGCTATGGTGAAACAATGACCTGCAACCTTAACCTGCAGTTCACACCGTACACGTTAGACAGACCTTCTCAGAAGGAATTACACTGCAGGAGAGAGAACATGGTCGCAATAAATGCTCTGCAGACATTTTGTTCTTCGTCAAAATGTATTAACCCATTGACTCCTGGGCTTCCCCACTGACGATCAAGATCGTCTGGCATTAGACTGAGTAAAATACTAAGTATGGTTGGTTTAGGCCGGTTCAGCAGTGAAAGGTTAATGGGAGTTTTTCAGTGAGTGATTAACCTTTTGATATATTAAGTTAGAGCATTAGCTAATATTTTTACAAAATATATTTTGATATTAAGTTTTTTTAATTAAAGAAATCATTGTCATAATGCAGTTTGCTACTTTTATTTCTCAATAGAGTAATGTTAGAGTATAATTTATGTACTTTAACTGAGTAGACTGAGTAGGAGAATCAGACAGGAAAATATTTGGCCCAAGGTTATGGCGTGTATGAAACCTGCATGTTTCAGTTACAGCAGCCCGAGCTAAACTCAGTGAATAAGCATTTTTAATTATGATATGGGCTCTTTACTCTATTACTGAGCACTCAGAATAATCATGAAGTTCGGACAAAAAAAAGGTACAAATTTGCACCGAAGATTTATCTACATGTAATATGTTGTTTGTATTTGCTTTTCTGGCTGTAAATTACTTGGTTGTTTTGAAGTGAAGAAATCCTCTAAAATCACATTGCACAGAGCAGGATGTGTTCCTGAGAGGGCCACACGGGTTTTTCCGGTCCTTCTCACACCAATGCGTACACAGCCCTCATACAGGTAATTTCTCAAATGAATATTATACTTTTCCATTGAAAGTGGGAACAAGGCCATGCACGCAATATGATAAGTGGTGTTACAGTAACTGAGGTAAATCACCCTACTAAGCCCACGTTCAGCAGACTCTTTCTCTGATCCAATGGAAGTGTGGAATTTCCTGTGAAAATAAAACCACACCACTTGGATGTTGGCATTAAACTTGATGACCTGAACTAAAGTGATAACCATTAAACTATCGGTAGTGCTGATCACTGAACAACAATAAAAATGATTGTAATGGCCAAACACCAAGACAAATTTCTTTCATTCTTTACAAGGTGATTAACTTATTGGCACAGAATGTTTCTTGTTGGCTATTTTTAGCATCTTGCTCAACTTTTGTCATAATTGATTTTCTTGGAAGCCACACTCAAGGTATGTACTGTAATTTATGGTCTCAAAATGCACACACGAGCCAGATATTGAGCAAGATAAATATGACAGATCTTTGAAAAAAGCAAGAAAAACCAACCATGACAGCCGGGTCGCACAAAACCAGAACTTTCTGGGAAATTACATCAATCATCAAAGGTATTTCTCAAAGTTTCAGTGTCAGACAAAGAATTCAAATCTTCAATAACCTCTCATTTAATGAGAAGAAATATGGCAAAATATTTGTGGTGTGACAATTGAATACCAAAGGTCCAAGATTTGAATTAATTTGCTATGGCTACAATCAGGTAATACCCCTGGGTAATGTATGGTGGCAGCCACTGTCGGCTAATGCATAGGTCAACACCTTTAAAAATGGCACATAGACTTTTGGTTACATGTCCATGCTGATATAGGTTCAGATTTGTCCAAATTTTAATACCATAGAGTTCCCATAGTAGCAACCCTCGTTACTTTCGAAATTAGCAGCCTGTGGGGGTCGTTACTTTCGGGGAACAAAAATCGTTTACAAATAGAGCTGGCGCAAGGTTTTTTCAGAAATGAAAAATGAACAACATAAAATTAATAAAAATACAAAATTTTATTTCCATTCCATGTGTATAGACTGTGTTTCATAAAAAAAAGATACTGTCAGATAAATACAGCAAAAACACTGTATAGAAAACTGTATCTATAGAGTTTTCAATTTCAATTTGAAGAAACGTTCCTGTTAATACGAAATTATACCGGTTTATGGTAGTTCTTACATCGCTACTTCAGTGAACTGATGTCAAGGACAAATGGTGGCATAAAGCTGCCCCTTGATGTAAATTTAAGTGCTTTATTGTGAACAATTTGTGACACTAAACAAACATGTTATTGTACATTAAAATTAATGGTACCATTCAAAAAAACTTGGTCTCACTACTTTCGGGAGGTCACTACTTGCGGGATTTACTAGCGGCCACAAAAAATTGACCTTAATTTCAGGGGGTTGCTACTTTCGGGGGGTCATTATTATCGAAACTTTACGGTAATTTGCAATCAGGCTCTATTAAGTTTCACTTGGTACGTACTGTGGAGTTGGCGGCAAGCAACAACACGAGAGAACATATGGGTGAAGCTAAAAATGGACCTGATTGCAGGTTACCATTTTAACAGTTCCAACTGAAGGTAACACAATTTGGGAAACGACAAAAACCAAAATACTGGACATGGTTGATGATACTCGATAATGAACCATCAACTAAATGAAAATGGAAAGTAAAAATAGCATACTGTCATAATGATTATTATAAAAGGATTCTTATGTGTTTCTCTTAATTCACCCCTTCCCTCCTAAGAGTCACACTTATACATTAGATTTCCCTCTGTCTAATGCCAGCTGACAACTTTTTACTCATCAATGGGGGCCAGTTCAGGGGTGAAAATGTAATACTCAGCACTAATAACGTTTAATATCATTGAGTTATCTGCTCTTTCATGGTCAAACTGCCATTACAAAAGATCTTGATGGATCAGTGTCACATGTCTGCTGGGGACAACTACATTTTTTAGAAGCTCTTAAACATTAATCTTCTAAACTAAATAAAGATAATTTGAAAATAATGATTTGAAGGATATTAACACAAAAATAATTGTATTGATATCTGTAGGTTCATTTAATCAAATTATGTAACATAGTTAAGAATCCAAGTTGGTGACAGGAAAATCAGTGTATAATCCAACTTATTACCGGTACTTCGTTAAATTGCACATAACACACACAAAAAATTAGAAAATATTGTGACAGACTTCTGCAGATATTTTCTTACATATTCATGGAGTGATTGACTTGATCAACATTCATGTAGCCTTTCTGATTGCTTTTGATGTTGTCTCACTTCTCTGCTTAAACTGATGTACTGAATTCTGTGAAGATCAACTACATGAACACTGTCTTGTGGAAGAGTTCAAAACACGGAGCCCCAGTCCATGGACTACCTCAAAAACACTATATTTCAATTGAATACTATTAGTGCTAAGCCTAAACACCCATTTTTAACGGCATTGGTCAACAGCATTTAAGTCTAAGGACCCAATTTAAAAATGTTGGCTTTCGATAATACAGCAATTTCAAGATATTAAAATTCAGTCCAAAACAAAAGGCATCACCTCAAGGCTGTGGGGAATAGATATAAGGATTTGTATGAGTTCATTCCCCAGAGCCTTGAGATGATGCCTTTTGTTTTGGATTGAATTCCTCAACTCAACTCAACTGTCCTCAACTCCTCCCAGTTCGCGAAACAAGTAGCTAACATCGAAATCTTGGACGACGAAGTCATGGTGTCATTTGACGTGGTGTCCCTTTTCACAGCTATCCCAGTGAATAAAGCTTGCGATTATATCCGCAATAAACTGAACTGTGACAACACACTACAGACCAGAACAAACCTCTCTACCGACGACATCATCTCTCTCCTTGACTTCACTCTTTCAAACAACTATTTTGTCTACAATAATCGCACATACAAGCAGATTCATGGTTGTGCCATGGGCAGCCCTGTTAGCCCTATCGTCGCTAACCTCTGTATGGAAGTGATAGAAGAGTCAGCCATCAGCTCCGCCACTGTTCCGCCAAGGATTTGGAAACGATACGTTGACGACAGCTTTGTTGTCATCAAGAAAGCTGCTGTCCATTCCTTCCACGACACCTTAAACGCTGTCGACCCTAAGATCACATTTACCATTGAAGAAGAGAACAATGGACAAATTGCCTTCCTTGACACCTTAGTGTCAAGAAAAAATGGTGTTGCTGTCATTGACGTTTATCGAAAACCAACCCACACTGATAGATATCTAGACTTCTCCTCACATCATGAGAGAAAACACAAAATCAGCACAGCCTCTACTTTGTTATTCCGTGCGTCTAATCTCCCAAGCACTAACGAAGGAAAATCACGCGAGACCAACTATGTCACAGATGCACTAAAAGCCAATGGCTACCCGTCCTCAGTCATCTCTTATATTTCCAAAAATAGAAAGAAGCCACCATCACCAACTGTACCATCACCAGAAGAATTGGTAGCAATGTTCTTTAGTTGGGTTGACCCACAGAATACACCCCATGGATTTGCGTGCCTTCCATATATTAGCGGCTTGACAGAGCCCCTCATGAGATTATTACGCAAACATGAAATTCGAGTCGTCACCAAACCACTTAAAACCCTTCAGCAAGAATTCCCATCCCCAAAAACAAGACAGCCCTTGGACCAACAATGCAATGTTGTTTACAAAATTCCGTGCTCGGACTGTCCGTGGAGTTACATTGGCGAAACTGGAAGATGCTTTTTAACGCGGAAAAAAGAACATCAAAGAAACCTAAAAAATTTCGCGAAAGGGTCAAACATTGCCAGCCATGCATGGAAGAATGACCACTCTATTGACTTTAATAATGCATGCGTGATTGACAAAGGCAACTACCGTGTTAGAAAAACCTTGGAATCCTGGCATACCGCTAAAACTGTTAACGCGGACAATAATTCTAAACCGTTACCGAGACAATACTCTATTTTATTGTAATTTTTTCTAGATCATTCTTATTCATATTTTAGTTCTCACCCGCATCGAATTTTTACACCCCTTTTCGTATATATTTTAATTCGTGCTTCTTATATTTCATTCGTTAAAGGCTATAGATAGATAGCCGAAAGCTTATAATTTTTAACCAATTTTTAACCAGAGAACGTCTTTCAGATTCACAACATGAATTTTAATAGATTGAAATTGGTCTATTGTGATGGCCAATTACTTCACATGGGTGAAGTGAGACCATTGCAATCCCAGAATTATAGTCGCATGTGGCCATGCAGATGAAAAAAATGCAATGCAAGTATCCAGTCAAATTATTCAGTTCTATCTTTCAATAGTTCTCATTCAAAATGTTTTTTTTTTTTAGAGTTAGTCTATTTTACGGTAGTACGTCAGGGTAGTCCCTACGAAGTCCATGGACTGGGAGTCAGTGTTTTCAACTCTCACTGTCCTGCATCATGTGGGCCATTTTATCGGACACTCAAGTTGGTTTCCTAATCAAAAAGGCTGCAATACATGTAACGTCACAGCCAGCAGCTTCAATGGAAATTATGCAGCCAAAACAATAATAATATTATTATTAACCTACATAAAAATACTTAAGACACATTTATAAGACAGGAAGGACGCCATTAATTTTATCATTCACATTTAACTTAAATGCTCTCAAGATGCTAGCTATAGTTGCTTTCCTAATTTGAGGTCTTATTGTAGATACACCTTTTGTGCTTAATTTCCCACTGTTTTATTCTGGGAGATTAATTAATATACTTAATTTTGTAGTGGCTATTTTTCCCTTTTTCCAAATACATTGCATATTTCTATATTTTTAGTATAATAATTATTAACAAGAATAATTATTTTAGTTATAATAATATTGGCTTATTTTAGACACATACATTTCAGTAACAAGCAGTAATGCTCATCAATGTTATGTGTATAAATAAAGTTCAAGTTCTCAGACAGCACAGCAATTCCACCTCAGTTCAATGTTGTTTTTGGTAATAACTTGAGAGTCTGTTTTAATGTTAAAATTTACCGTAATGAAAAATGATAACTATCTCCAAAAAAATTATTTTTTGAGAATTAAGAAATAAATTCTCAAAACAATTATTAATGTCATTGTCAGTGACTCTCTCTTACAGTTACACTGTTTGCACAAATTAAATAAAAAATACCAAAATTAATCAAAATTCCTTCTAGATGAAAAGTGGATAAAATTTTGCCTCAACTGATCCACTGCCTATTCTTGTAATTTCATGTTCTTCACTTGACCTGAAATAGAGGACATACATGTATAGGATGATGCTCTTCACTTGACCTGAAATAGAGGTCATATAGATGCTCTTTATTTGTTGCTATATTTGCCATAATTTTGACCGTTGTAGCTAGAAGATATCAGTGACTAACAAATGGCCTGCCAATTAGCAAAAAGAAGATGAATCACTTTTAATGATCACTGCTGCTGACTCTGCCCATTTTTTGTGACATGCGACATCTCTGATAGTGTTCTTTCCAAAGCTTGTTTCCCACCATACAAGCCTTTCTTGGCAGGTAATTCTGGCAACATAGTGATAAACTCAGCTTCCTTTTCATCCACTTCAGGAGAGCTTACAATGCTGCATTGTGCTACACTTTCTGAGCGAGGCTTTTGCGGTGGTATCACACACATTGCATAATCACATCCAGTGGCGCCAGCACCTGATGCCGAAAATGTTGCAAAGTGAGAAAAAGTTGGTGAGCCTCTTGGAGATTTACTTAAGACACTGTCTGAGCTCTTGCTCTTTCTTCTTGTATGAACAAGACCAGAGTCTGGCATTGTTTCTGCCAACTGCTTGTTTTTCCTCTTTTTACTGAGATCAACTTGAGCATACAGGTAAGGCAAAACCTCAACACTTGACGAATGAGGTAAATTCAAACACAGAAAATTGGGTGAACCAACCACAGAAAGTCTCTTTTCCTTCCTGGAGATGCTTCCGCCTTTTTCCTCGTTATCTTCCAAATAAACAAGTTCCTGAGGTGTGGCAGGTAAACCATCTGGTTCTCCCGATGATTTCAGATTATTCTTTTCTTGAGGATATTCATCACTACTTGTCAAATCATTTCTATGTTTTATTATTCCAGTGTCATCCATGGGTATGTTGAGTTTCAATTTTAATGGTCTTGGCGGTAACTCCTTGAGCTCGTCTTCTGTTGACCATCTCGCGTCCTGTAAACACCACAAGACGTATCAGGCCACAGGGTCAGTCTAACAAGTAGAATAGTGGATGTTGTAAGTTTGAGGAAAAACTATTATAGCCCTAAAATCTCAAAATATTTTAGCATTCTAACTTTCCCAAAAATAGCACATCTTTTATGGTTAAAACAATAATTATTCATTTCAAGCTGGAGTAGCAACTGCACACTTGCTACAATTTCTGTCCTTTTACATATTAACTTTATGAGCTGTACTTTAAGCTTTGACTCATGTTTTTCAAGTTCAATATACGTCAGTATGAAATCTTGTGCTCTAACAAGATCCTATTCAAAGACTGAAGTACTTTATAATTATTATAATCCAACATTTTAACCTCCTGCTCCAGTTGTTCAAGCTTGTATGTCCAATATTTCTACACCTTTGCCATGTCTCATGTGTGCTTTTTTAGAAGTGTAATTATTTCTTCTTAAATCTAAGTTAGCATTTTTGTCCTCAGGGCCATGTAATAAAATTTATGTCTTACATGTCTTCCCTGGATGAGCCATTGGAAACTCTTGGGACTGATGTACCGTATTGACATCTCCATGTGACTTTTCAGAATAATGTTAAACTCATTGGCAAGATGAGCTTGGGGTTTATAGGCACCTGATAGAGTCATGCTAGACGCACATGTCCACATACAATGAGGGGGAGACATGGTAAGCCTTCCACAGTCCAGTACCACCTGACGCAGCAGTCAGTGGAATACTTACTCTCGTTCGTTCATCACATATGAGGTGAAGAAAAAAACGTTTTTGAATATTTCTGGCACACATTACTTTTTAGCTCCCAACAGGCTTGATTACTGCTCGTTTGGTAGAGCTAGTGCAGCACAGTCACAGGGTCATGCATGGGTTAAAATCTTGTTCAAGCCTGTTTTTTTTTTCCAGCTTCCTCTGCAACAGACCATATGAGCTTGGGGTTTATAGGCGCCTGATAGAGTCATGCTAGACGCACATGTCCACATACAATGAGGGGGAGACATGGTAAGCCTTCCACAGTCCAGTACCACCTGACGCAGCAGTCAGTGGAATACTTACTCTCGTTCGTTCATCACATATGAGGTGAAGGAAAAAACGTTTTTGAATATTTCTGGCACACATTACTTTTTAGCTCCCAACAGGCTTGATTACTGCTTGTTTGGTCAAGCTAGTGCAGCACAGTCACAGGGTCATGCATGGGTTAAAATCTTGTTCAAGCCTGTTTTTTTTCCAGCTTCCTCTGCAACAGACCATATTATTCATAAAATTATTCTCAGTATTGGACTGGAAATAGCTTGCAATGGAGGCTAATGAGGGGATGCAAATACTTTTTAAGTATATTCCCCCACATCAGCCTCCATTGAAAGCTTGTTCCAGTCCAATACTGAGAATACAAATATGGTCTATTGCTTACATGTAAGTTGCTAAACTACATGTAACTGTGATGACCTTTCCAACTTTCATTTCACATTGCAATGTATCACAAGATGTCTTCTTAGGCCTATCAAAGAACTTAATAACTTTTTACAACACCAAGCAAAAGTAAGTTGACAGTCTCGACTCGATTCTCACCAGAATCAAGGATCGATATAAATCAAGGCTTTACATCAAACTTGACACTCAATTCTCGCAAAATCACCAATGCAAAACATTGTCAATTATTCACACTCAATTCAACTTTCGCGAAAGCATTACTCCTGGATTAAATAACAAAAGGAACTGTTTAATAAGAAAATGAGATAGCAGCTTATGTCGTGGATTAAAATATAAAAGCAAAATAGTGAGCTTTACCGCGCAATGGAAATTATTGTGAACTTCCTATGTAAACATAGAGAAATATTTGCATATCGCGCGCCCAACCAAGTAATGCAAGGATTCTCATATTTTTACATCTCTTCTAAAATGCAATGATCTGATGAAAAATTATATTGATGGTCAAATCTCAGTGCTACAGTAGACTTGTTCACCTGTATCAGGTTTCATTCTTTGAAACAGGCCTTCTGATATTACGCGATGGTGCGATTTCGCACAATCGACCTCAAATCGCATCCGATCGCACAATTCACGAAAAAACGCATAATTCAGAAAAGGACGCACAAAATTCATAAAATGAAACATAAATCAATACGTTTCTTAGAAATTCCTGAGTAAATACGCCATTTTTAAGATGATTTATCTTGGAAAAAGGCTAAAAAACCTTTGTCACCTTCGATTTCGTAAACATTCAGAAAGGGACGCACAAAATTCATAAAATGAAACATAAATCAATACGTTTCTTAGAAATTCCCGAGTAAATACGCCATTTTTAAGATGATTTATCTTAGAAAAAGGCTAAAAAACCTTTGTCACCTTCGATTTCGTAAACATTCGAAGTTCAAGGCTTTATTTTTCATGTCGGGGACCTGGTACGAGTCTCCTTCTATTGGTGCAACACAAACACACCCTTATATATACACCACTGAAATGACACAGTTGCCTAGAGAAGAGATTTGTGAAAAATAAGCGAAGTTGTAAGTTTTTCGGCAAAATGTAGTTTCTTTCGTTGAAAACTGATAAAAACTTACTCATGGATAAGTTTGTTGTGAAAACGCTCGCTTTTTCTTCGACGAAGAAGGAAGTTCCCACCTTCCGCCCAATCTGACAGCTCACGATCGAGCAAGAATTACAAGTACTTGATCACAGGTACGCTCCACGTGGACGATGGACTGATGTTTTTCTCGTCGTGCAATATTAGGGCCTTTTATACGAGAGAAAATAAGCCGCGGCTTACTCTGGCCACGGTGTACAAAATATGCAAAAGGAACTATTTATACGAATATATATTCCCAGGTCAATATAAGCCGCGGCTTGAAGAAGACGTGAACGTAGATTTTGTACCATTTATACGGGGTTAACATTCGAGTCTTCTGTAAGCCGGCGGCCAGAGAAATCCATGGCTTATTTTCTCTCGTATAATTGGGGGTATGGCCCTATTGTGATTGACCATCTTCGGAAGTTCGTGGTTGACAAGCAACTTGATCATTCATTTGGCATGTTAGCTGTGTCCTTTCAACTTTTAACGTGGTGCACCGGTAGTGTAGAAGACCGCATATTTTTTATTTATCCCAACTCATGTCGATCGAGATAAATACCGGTAATTACTGTTCCTTTGTATTCAAAATGTCTTTAGGGCAGCAAAAAAGTGTTTTTCTTAACCTGAAACCTTATAAAACAAGCTTAAAATTGATGAGGAAAAAATCGCATAATTTACATTATTTATCGCATAATTGGCCTTTCTAATCGCACAATCTGCCCTGAAAAAATCGCATAATTTGCATTTTTTAATCGCACCCTATCAGAAGGCCTGTTGAAAACAACAAGCGAGCGAACCGAGAATGGTATCATCACAGGATGAAAAACATGTAGCAAAAGCTGTTCCATCAGATTATGGTGGTTTCACACTTTACCAAATTAGCCGCCTTAAGGGCCCACAGACAGTTTTTCTCACATTGCTAAGGAAGTGAAATGTTCCTTCCGGTGAATGACATCATCATATCATGAGCTGACCAGAAAACCCACTCACCGACCTGGAAAATTTGGTAACAATCTCCTAATTGTTGGCATGTTTCACCTCCAAATACAGAATACAGCTAAGTTCGCCCCACAATCGAATAACACTTTAATTTCTAAAATGATTGTAGATATTTAAGGTCAATGGTTGCCTCCAAAGCGGATCGAACTAGTTTGCCCCACAATTGATTCACGTTTTAGTTTATGAAAAGATTGGAGATATCCAAGGTCAATGGTAGCCTTCAAAGTGGACCAAGTTCACCCCACAATCAAATGACATTTTCCACCTTCAAAGTGGATGGGGTTTGCCCCACGATCGATTAACACTTCAGTTTCTAAAAAGATTGTAGAGATCTAAGATCATTGATTGCACTTAAGAAAATTTCAACTTCCAAACTTATTGCATGCGCTCAATAAAACTCATACTCGCACTTTTATCTGAAGGATGGTCGCACCTTGGAAAATGTCTTGGCAAAACTTGGGGAGAATGACTGTTTATACTCTCTCCAGGTTTCACACACATTAAGGCCCTACCCAGAAACTTTGGCAGGCTTTTCTTTAATTCGTATTCCCAGTTGCATTTGTACTATTAGTCTATCGAGGAATCAGTCAAGCAACCAGCTCATTAAATTCTTTATTCCTTCGAGTCGAAAATCGAGTCGAAGGAATCAATTGTCTTTCCTCAATCCGCGATCCTCGTGAGAATAGAGGATCAAGGTTCGAGTTGAGAATTGAGACTCAAAATAGACTGTCAACTTACTTTTGCACAGTACTGGTTGAGGTTACAGATTTATTTCAAATGGCTCTGTCACGGTTGACCACCACTTACCACAGACCGCGACAGGGTGTGGCTGGTAGCACTTGGTGAGCGTGCCAATCGATCATAGCTCCCCTCCTGTATATTGCGTTCTGATGGTACCGCAGTCAGTATATTGTACTGCTCTCCGTGTTGAGCCTGATATGATGCATGAGAACCCCAACTTGGAAGTCTGTCCAGACGGTTATAGCTGATATTTGATTCTGAATTGAATGACGTAGCCCCTAAGCTGTGGGCACTACCAATGCTGTCAGATCTACCTAAGTGATTGTACATCCCTTGCATTGAGTTGCTAGCATCAATCGCCTGTGAAGCAGACTGGTTTATGTTTCTTGTTGGAACATCTCGATGAAATGGTGGAACTACATGTAAGCAACAAAAAGTAGAAATTGATAAGAGCATTCATCTCACTTCCGCCGATGTTAATCATCAGTTTATTTCAAAACATAAAATCCAGCGAGAAGTTAAAAATTGATAGCAATATTTACATCAATGTTTTTTAAAGCAATCTAAAATGCCTTCATCCCTATTTTCAAGTAAAAGCAATGTTTGTCAAACTTAATGAAATTGGCTCATTTAAGATGTATGGTTTATGGTAACTGTTTAACACAGACACTCTTATGTTAATCCAAATTCCGGACTCTTTATATAATCAGTGTCAGGTCATTTACAACTCCATTCAAAGTTGTCATCCTGGAAACATTAAACACTTAATGACTGGTCCCTCAGGAAACAGTTAATTTTGTTTCCCAAGAATCTCAATGTTTCCCCGAGGCGCAGCCAAGGGAAACACTGAAATTCTAGGGAAACAAAAATAACTCAGCCCATACGAAACCAGCAGATCTGCAGCAGATCTGTAGCAGGTCTACCTGTTTACGCAAAAACAGATTAACAGCAGACCAATTTTTCGTCTACAGAATCTGTTTTCAGTCTGTGCAGATGTGGGGCCTCGGGCATCTGCAACGATTTTGAGCTGCAGACGAGAAACAGATCAAAAGCAGATCTACAGATGATCTTTTAAGTCTGTACGTAATCTGCAACATATTCCGGACTCTTGATTTGATGTCCACACATCGTCTGCAGAATCAATTTGTAAAAAAGGTATTAGATTAAAAGAAAGATATATATAATACCATTGTTGCAAATTCTTTCCCCCAAAATTGTCAATGTTAGGCGAATCGGAGAGTCTTAAATACTAAAACCAATAAGTTCAAATGAAGATATAATTATTTGCTGTTAATTTTCCTTTTTATATTTTCGTTAAAAACGCGCTGAAATGTCTTGACGTCTAACCTGTATACCGTATACCAGCTTCATAAGTCAGAAGTGAAACAACTTAAGGAGACAAGAAATGTGTGCCTGTTCAAAAGCAGAATAAATATCTTCTATGATAGAAACTTCACAGATCTTGAAACTTAATCAGTTATTCTCATGATGATACTTGACACTGGCTACTCCTGAACATCCAATGAAAAAAATGGGAATCAGTTTGTGTCACTTTCAAACATTAGCATGCAAACAAGGCAAATTTAGATCCACGGCTGATCCAAAAGATTGATTTGCGGTGGTATTTTGGACTGAGGATCGTCAAAATGACGTCATAGCTACTCTAAAAATACATGGAGATGTTGCTGAATGAGGGTTGGGAAGCAATGGTCGATTGGCAAGAAGGAAGAAAGGGTACAAAGTTTATGGTGAGTGCTTTACAGACAAGAACACAAGTTGGACCGCATCAAGTTGATAAGGCGTCGAGAAATCACCCTAGCCCTGATCTTTAAAATAACCTTGGTGGAATCGGGTTGAATATCGAATAGTTTTGGTTTACAAAATCGTTTTTCACTCGATCTGAGGTGAGCGATCTGAGTTGATCTGGTCCGACTTTTCTTGGAAAAGATATTTATTTTTGTCCTTTGTTCTGTCTGCAGAAGGTCTGCAGATTCGACAAATGTATTGCAGTCAAGGTCTGCAGACATTTTACAGATATTCTGCAGACAGTCTGCAAATATTCTACAGACATTCTACAAATGATCTGTAGATAATCTGTAGATGACCTGCAAACAACCCCCAGATCTGCTACAGATCTCCTGGCAGATCTGTCGCAGACTAAAAACAGATCTGCTGGTTTCGTACGGGTGTTTCCTGAGGGACCAGTCATTGATTTCTTATATAGCACAAAAAGAAAAACATGCAACAACAACAGGAACGGCGGTAGTCAGTCAACATTCGTGGGTAACAGTGCACTGTTACCCTAGGACATCATAGATTTTGCACTGTTGCCCGCTCAGAGACTTTTGGCAGGAACCAGTTTTATTGTTAGATGTCATGTGACCTTGAAGTAACCGATGAAAGTGTGTACTGTTGGAGGAAAAAACGCAGCTATATAACAATAAAAATTTTATCCTTCTTGTGTGCAGTGCAGCCCAGGCCTGAGAGTTCTTGACAGAGAGATCAAAATTGAAGAAGACCTCATTTTAGAGAAATGTTATAGCATGTACACACAGTAATTTTTCAGGAAATTCTTTGCAAAAGCTAGATAAAGAGAGAGGTGAATTGTAAAAGAGAGGTAGATGATTAAAGAATGATATTGGTTCTTCTTCATGTAATTCTCTCTGTATATACATGTTCTTCTTTACTCACTATTTTTTCAGTAATAGTTTTATTCATACCTGAGGTTGGCTGCAAGCTAAACCTCAGCTGATCATAAGCCCTGTCAATATCATCTTGAGTTAATTCACTTGAGGCTCCAGGAGTATGAGAACCCTGATTTCTCCTTAGTCTGGCAGAGGCAAAATTGTCTATAACATCAAAAATCTTGTTATCATCACCATTGTGTGTAAAAAAAATGAACTTTCCCTCCCCCATTGGAGAAGCTCTTCCTGCTTCAAATACAAACTCATTGGCATCCAGAGCCTCATAACTGCGGATTGTAGTCAATGGCCACTGAGCCAAAACAGCTCTTGTACGCTCCAGTGCCAATGTCAGACCCCATCTGGAAATATGTAGTAGACACTGTTGATCCCTTGCTCCTATTCGCTGCATTTGACGACTGCCGCTACCTTTGACCCGAAAAACTTCACCTACAATGAAAATTGAGAGTCAATTTAATTATTAACAAAGTAGTGTAATTTACCAATATCATTGGTATTGAAAATTCTTACCACAGCATCCACATAATACAAGTACTAGATGTTGGGTGTGCCAATAGAATTCACTGCTCTAATCTATCCAGGTAAAATAGTGTTCACTATAGCTGTCATTTAAAAAAGATTGAAATGCCAGGGGAAGACGTAGCACGCTGAAAAAGTTTCTTCTTTGCTAACGGTGTTGACTGGCCAGATTCTGTTACTGTTTTCAGTTGACCCTGGCCACAGACAAAGCAATACAAACAAACCTGCTATTCGTGGATTCATCAGAGTCTGCATTTGTAGTTGTATGACCCACAGATCCAATATGGTCTCACTTTCTGCAGCCAGTATCATTGATTCTGCATCAGTGCTGATCTCAAACACGTATTGTTTTGCCTTTTGTTCAGCCCTTTTAAACACTTTATACCTTGGAAACAATTCTAATGTTCCACGAGGCATTTGTCGTCTCCAGCCATCCTCTTTGTCAAACCACTGAATGAATGGTTGATTTCCTGCACAATATTTCCGTAACACATAATATCCCTTCTTCCATTTTTTGGTGAATGACTTTTTCAACCATCCCTTGTTTCTGGTTTCTGTATCCTCAGTCGGTTTTTCCAGCCATCCCTAATAAAATGAATCTCATTAATTTTGTCATCATTTCATGTTTAATTTTCAAGCTATAGCCAAGAACATTTTAACTACCTACCATGAAGAAAAAATCAGCAATATAAGTTCTCTGACAGCTTTTTACGAATGAATGAAAGATTCTAGCGGCATTGTAACCGGGTACATGCACGTTCGCACAACCATATACACAGAAGCACATTGGTTTGCGTCCAGTATGGTCAGGTTTTACTATAATTATAAATCATGGAAAACAAAATAATTCTATCCAGAGTTGATAGCAAATAAACTAACTTAAGAACAAGTAAGGATTACGTTTTTGCAAACTTAAGAATAGTTACGCTTTATACCTACCTCAAATATATCCTCGATGTCTTCTAAGTCAGACATTATCAGCTATTCATTCGAAAAGCGTTTACCCCAAAGCTCTTAGAGACCTTATAAAAACCTTGCCCTTTCGCATCGTTGAATTAAGTCAAGCCTCATGAATATTCAAAAACATTTACTGACGAACAAATCATACAAAATATTTCTCACGGAATAGAAAAAGCAACCAAGCGGAAAGAAGGATTGCGTCAAACCGGAAACCCCAAAGATGACGTCAGTAAACACTGACAAGTGACAAGGGACAGTGACAAGGGAGGCTTGTCTACTCGGAGGACCTCGGTGAGAGAAACCCGATGTTATGGAACTTGAGTGGGGGTTTGAGGTTTCCAACAGAAAACATCCTCATGTTGTAACTGAAGCGTGAAATTTGAAGCTAAAAAGTCCATTTGTTGGAAGAGTATGTGAGGCAATCAGATTGGGAGATTGAAATGTTGCCTTTTATTGGGTTCACACATGACATTACATACATGCAAGCTTCATAGACTATTAAGGGGCTTTTCAGGAACAACATTATTATCGACGTTCAGATTGGAATACGAGAAAAACTACGAGTGAGTACGAGTTTCTGTACTGGGCATGCGCAGTACGTTTAAAGAACAAAATTCTCCGAAATGCGCGTGCTCAGAATTGACATTTAATACTATTAAGTACTCGTAGACGTCCTCGTACTCCAATCTGAGGGTTGCTTATTAAAGCCCCTACCACACAAGCAATTTTTGTGGTAGTGCACTTTCACCGGGTTGTAACAGTGAGTGAGTGAGTGAGTGAGTGAGTGAGTGAGTGTAAGTCCGTGGTGGCAAATAGGCCCGCAGCGCGTGCATGAATCACGAAAATAAACAGGGCACGGTTGTTCGAAAGCCGATTAACTTAATCCAGGATTAGCGTAAACTTTTGTTTCATGTTTTCAATTTTTTGGTGAAAGTTTCTTTTGCTTATTTTTGTTTTTCAAGATTGACCTCCTCTAATGTAAAATTTTGCCGGATATCAGCGTTGAAAAGCATTTGTGAGTAGAGAAATGAACTCCTTGGTTAATTTTTAATCTGGAATTAGCGTTAATCGGCTTTTGAACAACTGGGCCCAGGTCTGTTGGAAGAATTTTAACAGATGAGACCCAAAATCGGCAGGAATTTGTGACGCAGATGAATAACAAAGCAGCTTCTATTTTCAGAACGATAGAATTACCTGGTGATAAATTACCTCTTCTAGGAGAGGGAATTTTTGACTTTGCAGAAACAATGGTCAACTTCGAGAGTTATTCAAAACGATTGTGATCTTTGTGATGAATTTGAGCATTTCTTGTCGAACTTTATAACCCGTGAAAGACAAAAAAAATTATCTAACAACAACAAAAACCCGGCGTCTTGCCGCCATTTTGTCACAGATGTATCTTTTGTTTCTTGAGTTAGTAGTAGCACGCAAGGTATTAACTTGACCACAGGTGGCCGCTGAAATCTATGTCACTTTCGATTTTGTGATTTATTTGTGCAGCCAAAACTTAGCAAAAATCTCCCAAAATGTTTTTCGCTGATGGTATCTGTTTATATTCGCGGCACGAAATTTATGTTGTTTTCATGTCGCCAATTTTGTTGCCGATGCCAATTTTCTTAATTCTCGATCGGCATTTCGCAAAAACTTTCTTCTGCTCTTCTTAAAAACTGTGTATCAATATCTTTTCACTTTTGTATCAATATTTGTTTTTCATAAAGCAGGCCAGCAAAATCTGTACCTTGCTTAATTGGCATTTTTGAGCTTTAAAATAGAATTTTCGGTGTTATGTTTCTGACATGCTCGTACCCAGAGCTGTGATCCTCTTAGCCAGCGCCACGGATCGATCCGTGGCGCTGGCCAAGAGGATCGCAGCTCTGGGTACGAGAATGTGTTTCTGACAACGAGTCGTATATTTAAAGGTCGCCCATCCAGATACTAACCCCGCTGGACAGGGATTAATTTCAATAAACTTTTGTCGTGAAAGCTGTCAGAGGCGCATGTCTGCGTCGAAGCCAATATTTCTTGATTCCCTTCTATTTTTTTTTATATCTTTCTGGGTTTAGTATTTTACTTGTAACTACATGTCTTCTCAGGAGCTATTTACCTAAGACATCTACCATAGCACTATAATGATTTACGATACCAAAGCATTATTGTGCACTATTAGAGCTACATATTACGCAAGGATAACTTGAATCTCCTGGAAAACAAAACGCAGCTCAGTTGACAGTTATGGAATAACGCATTGAGTATTGTCACCGCAGTACCACACGTACGCAATGCGAGCCTATTTTTTTTAAGTCATGAAGAAACGAATAATAGACCCTTTGCATAAATGGCGCCCAAATTTAAATACTTGATACATCCTTAGCCTCGTGTTTATGTTTCAAGACAAAGGATTTTTCTCATGAATGTCAGGCTAACGATGTATCAAGTATTTTTATTCAAATTTGGGTGCCATTTATGTAAAGGGTTTATAGTTGTTGCCAATTCGCAGTCAAGTGGGTCAGCAATGCCTTTGGAAAGCAGATATAAAGCAGAAACAAGGCGAGGTTGCCTGGTCGTTGTCTCACTATGAGGGGGGAATTTGTCTACACAAGCAATTTTTCGTATTTGACAACTTTTATTTGTCACATAAGAGCTAAAATACCAGCTTTTCAGCAAATACATTTCCCAAATAAGAATTGGCCAAATTTCTTCTACACGAGCAAATAAAAATTATCTCAAAAAGATTGTTTTCGTGTGGACGGGGTTTAACGTATCAATATTCAAGCTAGGGTCTCCTTTTTTAACGACAATGGAGACCCTGGGAACGAGGTTGGATCAGGCGTAGGATGTTACATAACATTTATCAAGACGAATTTAAGAGTTTAGAAGACATGTTTTTAAATTTGATCGGATTACTGGGAGAATTACCATCGATTGTCGCAGCGTTTTAAAACATGTTTTAAAGTGCTACGACATATTTTCTGTCGTACACAACAATTGTAAATCATGTCGTGGGCCTGTCGTAAGCCGTTGTCGCATGCGACAAAGTCGTACCGTATACATCGGCCCTAAGAGATCGACCCTGATGTCCAGTGTTGCCGCCATTCTAGGAAAACTAGCAAGAGCATGAGCCCGTACGCACTAGGCATTTTTTTCGTTTATCTTGGGAAAAAGTCTGTTATAATTTCCGTGATACAAGTGCGCACGGTGATCTTTTATTCCACCAAATTTTGTCAAGTCTTACCGAACTTCAGAGGCGCCGTCCGAAGCAGGACAAATTTTTGTCAGGCGTGAAAACTATAATTTACACAGCATGATCTAAAGAAAAAGTTTTTAAGTGCGGTCACGATAAGCAAATTGAAAATATTCCGGATACAATTTTTTTTTGAGATTTTTGGTTGAGCCAAACAAATTTTGTCAGCCTAGTGTGTACGGGCCCCATCTCTACTACGAAAATCACCGAACTCTGGAATGGGCTCAAATTTTTATATCGTCGCCACACCCACTTTTTGTTGCTGCCCCGCCCATTTTCGTCGAAGAATTCAGTTGGTACTTAAAGTAACAAACTGAGCCTTACCGGGATGGCAGACCGTGGTTTTGTCAACCGCAAAATTTCTTTATTCCCCTGGGTCCCGACATAACTGCATTGTCTCAGTCAGGTCCAATCACAGTCACACATCCTTCGTGTTGACAAACTTCAAAAACACATTCGCGGAGCAAAAGCGTTGAAAGATGCGAGAATGAAAGCAGTAGTAAACAAGCTTTTGCGCATTCATGCGCATTCATAGCACTTGTACGTAGTAGGCTGTTCGCAATCGTAACTGTCTTTATCAAGCCGTCAAGGAATTAATATTAATTATGCAAATAAAATTTGTTCCCACAGTTTGTCAACCGCAAATTTTTTTATTCCCCTGGGGCCTGCATTGACTCAGGCTTCAAGGAATTAACATAAAAATAAATTTTGTTCTCGTAGGATACTGTGCTTCGAATATTTTGTGGCTGGACTTACTAAAGCCAGTGAAATTTAATTATTAGCATCTGAGAGAAACAGTCGAGTCGGGAAACCCCACGGGGAAATAAAAAATTTATTTGCATAATTAATATTAATTCCTTGACGGCTTGATAAAGACAGTTACGATTGCGAACAGCCTACTACGTACAAGTGCTATTAACTAATAAAAGCGGCATGAATGCGCAAAAGTTTGTTTGCTACGGCTTTCATTCTCGCATCTTTCAACACTTTCGCTCCGCGAATGTGTTTTTGAAGTTTGTCAACACGAAGGAGGTGTGACTGTGATTGGACCTGACTGAGACAATGCAGTCATGTCGGGACCCAGGGGAATAAAGAAATTTTGCGGTTGACAAAACCACGGTCTGCCACCCCGGTAAGGCTCAGTTTGTTACTTTAACTACCAACTGCATTCTTCGACGAAAATGGGCGGGGCAGCAACAAAAAGTGGGTGTGGCGACGATATAAAAATTTGAGCCCGTTCCACAGTTCGGTGATTTTCGTAGTAGAACTTCGAATGATTGAGGATAAAACTTGTCACTTTTGCAACCAATTAGAGCACGTTTTCTCGTCACTTGTCCACACTTAGATGAAAACTTGGGACGGTAGGGAGTGACGTTACAGTTAGTTGCCCTATTTCCGGACACTTTTTGCAAAGCTGCAATATCTTACAGCAAAACAGCACTAACATGCTAAAATTTAGCGCAACGTAGCTTCTACCGCTGGTAAGTAGGGCGTGAAGTTTCATCGCTTGAAGCTCTTTGGTTTCTTTGTAATTGCGAAAGACTATC
>NC_090884.1:45382310-45399810 GCF_036669925.1 Montipora capricornis
TTTTTTTTGGGACCCGTGCCAATTTCACCCGAGCCATGCCAAGAAATTTCTGTAGTGTAGACCGGGCTTACGTAAACTTCCAAATGAAAAATAATGAATCTCGTTAAAAACACCAAAGCAAACAGCTCGGTAAGTGGCTCACATTCAATAAAATGAGTTGTTTACTCAGTAAGGAACAAGTTACGATTAAAAATAATTATTGGAAAGCAATTTCAAGATATTCTCTTGGGAAACTGAATAACAAAAGACGTATTTCTTTCGTCGATTGGTCCTTTCATTTGAACAAGTTTCTCAATGCATTTAGACGAGAACAAAACATCTCTTTGCAGGTTTTCCGAAATTCGGCACTGAAAAACGAATATACAAATGCGTTTGCAGTACTGTTAACAAGCATTAGATAATAAGCAACGGCAGTAACTTCCCTTGGTATCCTTACATTCAATGCGTTGCACAGCAAGTGAGTAGCGAATGGCAAAGAGCATACGACAAATATGGCAGTCAGGAGCAAAACTATGAATACGACGCCACGGTGCTTTCTATCGGCTTTAGGCCGGAGTTTTCGGAACAGATTTGAGCCCTGGCTACGCGATAAAGTCTTGACAACAGCGATGTTAACGCAAACGATAAAAATGATTGGAACCAAAAACGTTGCAGAGAGTGTTGTGAGCAAAGTAATTGTAACATCCGTGCCTCTTAAAAAGTCGTATGAGCATAACGGAACGATTCCTCTCCCGCAATATGGCACTTCCACCTTAGTTATGAAGTAAAAGTCAGGGATGGAAAATGTCAGAGAATAATACCACGAAAAGACGACCATAAGAACTGTTTTACGAGTATCAATGGAAAAATCAAATGGTTTCACCGTCGCGAGATAACGTTCGGCGGAAACACAACAAATTAGGCAAGACGAGGTTGCCAATGTAGTCCACAACATCCCGGCTACTAGCTTACACACAGGAATGGTGGTGTAAATCGAGTCAACGCCTACAACCTCACTAACGTTGTACATAATGCAGACAGACATATCAGCCACGCAAAGATTCTGAATCAGCAATTTCATGGCACCCATTTGATCTCCGTTTCGCTTTAGTCGTTGTAAGACGAAAATGACAAGGACATTGCCCCAAATCGAGATGAACAACAGCAACTTGCTGAGAATAACTTCCACCAAAGAATGCCATGATTCGGGTGGGATAGTACACTGACAAAATTGTTGGTAAGCCTTTCTGTCATGTTCGGAGTCAGGAAATCTTAAGCTGGCACAGTTGAAGAGAGCTTTCGTTAGAGATGACAGTGACTTGTTCATCTGCCAAACTCGAGGCCAAGAGCTTTTTTTTTTGGAATTCTAACAACGACACATTGTTTGTTTACAGATAACTGTTAAATGTCATCGGCACAAAGCCAAGAAGTCACTCTTATCCTTCATTTCGTGTCTTTTTTTGAATAGAACTACAACCAGACGGTTTCCCTTAGGAGGTGGCTGCCAAAGACTGAAAGACCAATCAGTCGATAAGTTGTGACACCCAAGCGCCGAGCGCTTTATTTTCGTAAATGCTAATCAACCTTTGTTTGAAAAAAAAACATGATATTGAATGACTTTATCCTCCAATGCTTTCGCTTTGTTGTCCTTGACAATTCCTGTGTCATGAAGATCACTGCGTGCCGTGAAGATGGAATAGTAAATAAGTTCCATTAAATAACAAGCCCTTATTTCCTCTTTTTTTAACGCGAAATGGCGGTACCTTTGCCAAATACAGTCTTATTGTTGAGTTTCGAGTCATTCGTCGTTAATAAGGTTCTTCAAGGTGCAGTTTGTTTGTTTATGTAATCCTTGGGACATACTTACATGCACGTCTTTGGCGGTGGGGGTTTTCGAGGTAGATAACAAAATAACTCAACGAAACAAAGAAACAAATTTTATCACGTTCTCTTGCAATTTCTTTATGACTATGTCATTTAACTAACATATTTACAATACTGTAATCTATTAGAAAACAACCTCTATGCGTATTTTCAGTAGAGTATATGTCCAAGGACTTGACCGCGATGTCTTTGAATTATCCGCTAAGCGACCACATCGTCAAGGTCGTTTTCATCTAAATTGTCCAGTCCCTCCATGGCTGCACGTAACTCGGCCCCTAAATCGAGAGTCATGTCCAGCCCCTCAGTAAAATCAGGAGTGTTGATAATGTCCGGTGACTCAGGGGGGTGGGGAGGAGGCATGGCCTCCTCGTTTGGTTGCTTCGTGTCACCAGATCTGGCCGACTCTTCTATTCGGTTTACGAATCCTTCGCGGGCTTCAACACTCTCCCCACCCTCCGAGCCAGCGTGTGAATGATTTTCTTTTGTTTCACTGTCAGGAGTTTCTGATTTTTGCAGGGTCAGTTTCTCATCCGACGAGAGGGGGTCATAACCAACATGCTGCGATTTTAATTTCGGAGGCTCCTCTGTTTCATCCAGCGCCTTTTCTACAGTTTTTGTCACTTCAAGAACATCCGTTCCTTCTTTGTTTCTTTCAAGTTCGACTTTGTCTGTTTTCTGTTGGAATTTAACTTCTTCATTGTCTACATTCTCTTCAGCTTGGTTAGTAAAATTATCTTCACGATCTTCCACCAGGCTCGTACCATCTGCAACACTCGCAGAAGCTAAACTGCTTTTCTCTTCAACCTCGCTCAGAGGATCAAGCCTTGTGGCCACCGAAGCGGCAATTGGAACCTCAGGAGAGGGAGGAGGGGGTATAGATCCACAGGTGTTCCCAGAAGATGGCGATGCCTGAACGACCATGGATTGACTTTCGATATTGTCTCGTGATGTATTTATGAGCGATGAATCGGACAAGATCTGCTGCAGTGGTAACTCCACTGAATCGCAGGAGGAGCTTCTCCTTGGAGGAGTACTCTTGGGTCTTTGCAATGTCCGCATGATCGGTTGCACTGTTAACGACCGGGGAACGCTTTCCGCGGGGGGCTGTCTGAGGGGTTTGGGAGCTTTCCGTGATGGAGTTTCTGAGAACTGAATGGGAGTCCTTGAGCGAGGTATTCGCCAAGCGGGGGCGATGTAAGCTGGTGCATCGGATACGATACCAGATTCTTCAGCAATACGTTGTTTTTCCGTCATTTTGTGACCCGCAATAAGCATGGTATTTCTTCCAAAGAGATCCCCACGAAATTCCGCAAGTATATCACGAGGGATGCACGTTTTACTGCCAGGACTCGGACTACGTGCCAAACGCGAAAAATCATCTCCATTCTCAATAATATTTATTATCATTTTCTCCTCGGGCCACTCCTCTCTGTCTTTTCTACCTGATACCGGTGTAACAGTCGGGTCATGTGTCACACCTTCTGTTATGAAAACTGACTCCGCAATTGCTATCTCGTCCCCCTCCTCATGGGGGCTTCCGAGAGCCTCCATATTGGCAGGAAGTTCATCTCTATCGTTCACACTTCTGATTTCCTCCCAGTGTCTCATTTGTCGGGACGCGATGGAAGAGCTGAGTTCTCTTGTACGACCGTACTGCCCGTATCTCTCTGGACTGATGGGCGTTGGAGCTGGCGCGCGCACTGGCGAAGGAGAATACCTGTAACGAGGGTTATTATCAAGGTGATTAGTATATGTAATAGCATTTTCAAAGTTTTCACAAACCAACCATCCATTTCTGTCAACAGAAATAGCGCTTAAGATGTAATTTATATGTGGACAAAAAAGTAGTTTAATCTGGAAGATAATTCTCTTGTAACTTCGCTTGCTCAGGATAAGCAACTGTTAACCACTCAGGTTCAAGCAATCATGCCCTCTTGATTACCAAAAGTACCCCCGTGATTGAGGAAAAATGCCCTCCGTCTCTGCCAATCAGCATTCAGTAATTTTGCCCTGTTTGTGATTAGCAAGAAACACGATCTGTAATAGATCCGATAAAGATGGTAATATGTCCGTTACAAGTCAAATAGATGATAAAAATGTCATAACACAGCGAAGCATACGGGTCTCATGGCCCTTTTTGAAAATAGCCAAGCACTTCCAACACTGGAAAGTTAACAGGCTGTGGTGTGATTTTATTCACCTCTTTGCAAGAAAAATGCACTTTACTACATTACATATCCATTTTGGATATGTGCCATCGAAGAATTAAATAAATTGCCAAAAATCTTTTCAAGATTATTTATGATTTCTCCAGAACGAGAAAGCCAGCACCGGAAGCTTGAACACCCAGGGTATTAAATTAGCCGAGGAGAAAGTGCTTTCTGGGGGAATTCCATCAGCAAATCGTTATACTCTCAGGTCTCCTTCCCAACTGGTAAGCGCGTTGATAACCCAAGAAAACGCAAAATTCGAGAAGTATTAACAAAGGACCTCTGATTAGTAGACGATGCTTGAGAAAAGAAGAGGTTTGAAAACCGTGAAGGGCGGATTGGTTTGCTTAAAGGTACCAAATTGTCATAATAAGAAAGACTGTGCATATTATCCAAAGACCAACAACTTCACTTACGAAGATCCCGGTTCACTATTGACTACACGAAATATTAAAGAGCAAGATCTACAGGCCAATATAAGCCACCGTCAATATACTTGGATCACTCGGTTGAATTGAAAGGGAAATATTTTTGGTGTTCTCATGGCTTGACTGGAAGTAACATACAATGTTGGCGCTTGCGGGAAGACAGTGAGAAATGATACGAATGTGGTCAAAGATTGGGAGCTGGTCCTTACCTAAGAGCAGAAGTCACGTGACCTCTAACCAGACGATATCTATCATAATTGGGCGAAGCGGGTCCTGTTGCAGATGGAACCCGCTCCACAGGAAGGTCATCTATGAGACAAAGCTGGGAATCCTGGACCACCGCCTCCTCATCTGGGGTTCCCGTGGGTGTCGGAGTGACGGACACCACTTCAACTGGTTCCATGGCCACGCCCAAATCCAAAATGCGAGGGATGGAATTCATGCAATGATTAAGTTTTACTTTAGGTCCAGGCGGTGTAGGTACACCAACTGAGGTAAGAGGCAACAAAACACGGCCTCGCCTTGCTGTTAAATTCTCTCTTGTCACTGTGACTATTTTGGGTTCTGCATTTGTTCCTTGCTTTGAAGAACTTGACTCTGTATCTCGTCCCTCTTCACTGATCATTGGCTCCTCTAATGGGGGAGTAATATGGGAATTAATGTCGATATTAAGAAGCATACGTGAGCTTTCATCATTGACTGTTTGCTCAAGTGTTTGCAATAGTGCATCTGTAGTTTTTGGTAGTTCATTTCGATCCGTCCTGTGTGATTTAGTCTTTGCGTCTCCTGCTCTAGGACTGGACTGTTGCTGGGGATGAGCTTGTAAACCCAATGGCAACTTTTTGTCCCCTGCCTCTTTACTGAAAGGTACAAGGATAACAGAAATGTTTGATTACCGAAAAAGAAACTACAGCTGTACATCAAGGTAGACAACTTTACGTACACGAGGTATTTCCATGAACTCGTTACTTTTGAAATATCTAACGGCCTTGCTAAAAAGGCAAAAGAAAAAAATAAAGCAAAAAACTCTGCCATCCTTGGATGCTGTGTTTAAATTGCGATAAAGTTCATAAAACTGTGGCGATTCAATTATGTCTTAAAATCATTTAGTCGATTAGCGTAATATTCCACAACTAAAATGTATGTAAAAGCTTCCCTTTGTAACTAATTCGTGCAGGAATGTGGAAGCACAAGTTTGCGTTCAGTATTCCGCACTGAAGGAATTGATACGACGGGGCTAAAGGACAAGTCACTTTTCACAGGTCACTCATCACAGGTCATTGTTTTACCTACACTAAAGCAAGGTGTTCCCCAAACCTTCAAACTGGCCAACCTTCAAGTTGAACCTATACATTGTTTTTAGACGTAATGAGGCCTAAGTGTAGCATTAGTAAAGGTTTTGTAACGAGTGTCCCTTTGAAAAGTAACCTGTTTTTTAGACCCGTCCGAATTGACATGGTCATTTAAGACATGTCAAATTTCATGTCAAATATTCGGGCGTCATCTCATGTAACACTGTATACAATCAAACAGATTTCATTACTGTTCTTTGATGACCAAGCTTAGCAAAGCATTCAAATCACTGTCATTACCAGCAAATACATAATTTACGCCTTTACTGCCATTTGCTGGCACTACATACGTTAAACTAGTCAATGTGGGTTTGGACATAAAATATTGAATGCTTTAATTGTGCCAACGGGAAAAGCAATCGTATGTCATATTCCCAGTAAAAACTGGTTGGTGTACACACCAAGAGATTTGACAGATGCCACCTGCTGTAATGGGATGTGGTCAGATACTTTGACAGAAGTTTCAAAAGCTTGTGCCTTGATGCAATAAACTCCTGTTTATGGCGCTCAAAAATTGTCACATGGTTTACGATCAAGTGACCGACAGTTAAATCAAGCACTTCACTGATGAAGACATTGTGATGATCACACATACTCTTTTTTTCAGATTTAATTAAAGTAGTCTTGCTGACTGACCACCAAGGGTATTCTTTTTTTAAACCATAGTTAAAGCAATCATTTACATGCTCAATATCTGCACAGGTGAAAATGAGAAGCAACTTGATAGGTTGTTAATTTTTAGAAACAGGAGAGGTCCCATAGGAAAAGGAAAACCATTTTAAAAGACCAAATATCGATGATAAGCCACCTTAAAATTTTACAGTTGTGAACTCAAGATAACTCAGAATCTGCTCCATTTAAGTGGTATAAACATAAGTATGCCAAGTATAATTAAGTAATAATTCCTATACTTAAATGAATGAAACATACTTAGGTTTTAAGTGTTGAAGGATTCCAGCGATAACTGATTTAGGAAAGTCACCAAAATCTTCTAACCTGAGAAAAGAAAGTGAACATGTCATAAGTAGCAAAATCTGGAAATAGTAAGGTTGAGAGGATCTTCCTTAAATTGAAAGAAAGAGATCTGATAACAAAAAGACAAGAAAATTGTGTGAAAACTTCTTTCACCAATTTCTAGAATCAAAAAAGGACCAAACATAAAATTAACATAAATTTTCTGGTTATTTTAACATAGCCTAAAAACGTCGTTTAGCTTTGGATTTTTAAGCCGTCGATTCATATAAACATGGCTACATGAACGTAGCAAGTGTTTCTCCAAAAAAAGTTAATTGATCGATATACGTTGCCTGATTACTTCTTTCAACAGAGCTAAACATTTATTCTGTTATGATCTTTCCCTTTCTTTGTCATGTAACAGTTCAATATGCTTAATAATTTATTATAATTCTATAATTCAATCAGAAACAGACAGGTTGCCAAACCATAATACCCATTTTCAAAAATGAAGCACCTTACATCAACAACAGAAGTAAAGAGCTGGACACTGAACTCCTGAGATATCACAGGGGCTTCCACTTTTGGCAGCTAGTTCATTATCATAGAAAGAGACAGTTTCCATGGATTGCAATTTAATCCTGGAGCAACACCCCCACCTACAACACCATAGTCAGGCAAAGGAGGTCACACTTTTAAAAATAATGGAATTAGCCATGCCTGATTAGATGGCAGAAATATTCTTGGTTTGCACGTGACGTCACAAAAAAATAATTAAAATACAAAACTAAAGGGGCTCTTTAGTTTTTATCTCGATCAGCTACAAGAAGTTTTAAAAATATATCTGTTTGCGTGTTTTCAGTTCAGTACCGTGCTTCGTTTCGGAAATAGAGCAGTTTGAATTTCAGAGTTTTTCACGGTGCGTGACATGTTGAGGGCTTTCGAAAAACAGCCCAGTTGCATAAAAACACCGATTCCCCTTGTGTTTTTGTGGCCTAAACAGCCAATATACTAAAAGACGTGTCCATACAAATGTTTGCTAGCTCATTATACAGCAGAAAGTGTTAAAGACAGCCAAACTAAATTCCAGATGTTTTTAAAGGTTTCTGGCCACCATGTTGGTGTACTTCAGCAGTACACCAACATAGCCCCTCAATACTAAACTCTACAAATTTGAGTACCGGTAATATATTTTGCTGAATAACTCAAGTACGGAATATCGCACAGCCCTGAGACTTGGACCGGTTGTTTATTTATTCCTCTTCTATAACATTTCCATTCCTTGGCTCAATTTCTTAAATAGTAAGTGATTCATGTTTTCACTTGTGTGACGTGCAACCCAAGAATAGAAAGGCCAAATAAATTAATGAACATGGCTTTTGCTCAAAACACATTTGAAAGCTGGAGTTGCTTAATATACACTTCAGGAAAAATCCACTGAAACCACTAAGGCAGCATATCAAAGAGCCCTAACTGAATAACTAAAAGAGTTTCTGATAAAAAAAAATTATAGGAGTAGATGTTAAAGATACATACCCATAATTGGCAAGGTCAAGGTGTTGGACATGCACTCGGCGATGAGAACTGCCTCTACTAGGACTGTAAGGAAGCCCAACAGTGGGTGATCTTCGTGGTTCTGGCCACTTCTGGTAATGAGTCAGAAAAAATAGTCCTGTAAGTCAGCTGGATCTCAACATATTTTTCCAAACGAACAGTAATGAGCTCCGTAAAGATCACCATTAACGAGAATTTCATGGGGTAAAGTCTCTGTGGTTTGATTAGGGTTAATTGTGTCCACAATGGTAGTACCCAGTAAGTATGTAATAATTTATTTCTTTGAATATATGCAACCACTGATTGTGACTCTTTCGCAATCTTTATGCTCAAAATATGCCTGTACATTTCAAGAATTAGGAAAAATAAGGAAGAGGTTCTTTACTTATAAGAACTCCTGTTGAGCTAAGTGAATTTTCTACATGTACGTGGTTGTGTCCCTCCCACAGGTTAGCAGATTGGACAAATTGATTCAATGAATCCCGCCATGAGAAAGACAGTAAGCTACTGGCTCTTACTGGCTGTATTTTCTCCATCCCAGCTGGAATCATATCTTCTGTAACATCTTTAAAAGTTACTCTGCGAGGATCTTTTCTAATCGATCTAAACACAAGAAAATAAATTATACATATATGTTAATTGATAACAAAAAACATATATAATTATTATTAATATTTTTTACGTTCTGCTATTTTCATCTACCGGTATTTTATTTTAGTTTGGTTATTTTGTCTCATAGTTTGTTACATTATGTTATTCCGCATGTTACCACCGTTTAACTAAAAAAAAATTAGCTAAATTTAGAAAACTCAACCCTATGTGTGTCCTTTTACATTTCTTACTTTAATATACTTATTGGTGGCAGGGAAGTGCATCCTGGGCTGCACTTTACCCCACAGTATGTGGGACAGCCCTCCTTGGCAATAGGTCCGGATTGCTTACTTCAAGATGGTACAACTCACCATCTGACCTATTCTCCTTCCAGAAGGGCACCCCTCTTCTGGTCCACCTTATGTTACATTCTAACATAGGGTTGCCTCCAGAGACACTGCTACTCTAGGGGGTCTTCCTAGGGACACCGCTACCCTAGGGGGCATAGGCTCTGCCTTCCCTGCCACCCAAAGTTTGCCAATTGAAAGGATAGTGATTAACATTACAAAATAAAGAGACAAAAGGAGAATCTGTGTTCTTCCTTCTCTATTTTCACAAGCCTCGCAGGGGTGGGGGGAGGAGTAATCATCATTACCCTGAGTCGCCCATGCCCCTCTCCTGGGCATGCAAATATTCCCTGCGGCTCTTGATCCCCTTTTTATGTCACTGACCCTTTATAGGGACTCACTAACAGTAGTATGAAGAAGGAAACCTACTGGGTTACCAGTAGTTAATTTTCTCAAAATCTAATTATGAAAAAAAAACAAATCTTACCCAGTGCTCTTTGCTTTCCTTTTTTTCCTCTGCAAATTGAAATGAAAATTAATTTCTGTATATTTCTTTTGTTTTTCTCATATGTTGACCTTTCCCCCTTTTCGGACTGTGCATTTTTTAAAGGTGAAAACTGTACTATTACTTGCCCTGTAAATTTTGGATTATCGTTACTACAGAAGACTACATCAATTTGAGTTACCCACATTCGGACAAAAACATGGATATTTCTTTGCAAGGGTGCTCTCTCATTATGAGGACAAAACAAAGAAAATCGTTTCTGTACCAAGAGCTTACTCACAGCTTGCAAGTTATGATCTTTGAAATTGCTTGAAGATATCATGGCATAAACAATCCCTTTACGGTCTCTGTCTCAGTAAAGGAAAATGAGATGTCCACTGAAAAATGAAATTGTTTTGCCGCTATTTTTTGTATATAGGGTCAAACTATATATCATATTAAAGCTAATAGATTGAATTACCAGTTTTTGAATATAAAAGCTTTAGTTTTTTAAATTGGTATTTAATACTGCCTTTTAGCTTTTGCTGAATAACTCTGCCCTCGACTTAAATGCCAATTATGCTGAGCCATGGGAGCGTTTTACTGTCTAGGGACTGGCTGATCACAGTGGAGGCCCCGGATATCCTGGGCACCTACCATCCCCTCAGCTCGATGCAGTTGTTAACTGCACATGTTATGTCTCCCTAACTTACATAATTCGAAAGTTTGTGGTTGTGAGTTCTTACCCTATTGGTTTGACACCAAACAAGGTACGCTGAAGTGATATACACATCCTTCCAATCCTGTAGCAGCTCATCATTTTCATACAGCTCATGGACACACACAACGGATGCTTGCTGCTTGTCATAGTTTGTACTGGTCCTGTCAGGGGCACTTTGTACATTCCTTTTCCATAACATCCGCTTCTGGTAATCCGTTAACACTGTTGGTGTCACTGGAGAAGGACGAGGCACAGGAACAGTAGGAGTATATGATGGGGTCAGTGGCTGACTTCGAGGTCATGAAGAAGAAAAACAAAACAAAGTTGATTAGTGAGCAAATTGACTTACTGGGAAGGTTTCAAAATAATAAAAATGACAAAGATGATGATGATGGCAATGAGAAAATCTAAAGACCAAAGTACCTAAGTGGTCTTTCATCTACTCCATGCTCAAGCCATTCAAATCAAGGGCACTGAAAGGCTATCTAATTTAATCCTTTCTGTTCTGCAGCTGCATGTAAGTGTATGTCGAGAAACTTTTTGATATTATCTTTCTCATTCATTTTTTCTTAATATCTAACTCGTCATCAATAAGGTTAAGTTCCTCAGCTTTTTAAAATTTGTTTATATTTGTATTTTTTAGTACTACAACTAACCATTTGACACTCAAACCGGCCTAAACCAGCCAGACGATTTTACTCGTCAATGGGTTAATAGTAATAGATAAATTCAAGGAGTTTTCCAGGAATTCCAGGACATTACTAAATCATGAAACAGCGAAACGAAACCATACATTGAATATTCACAGACAAAGGTTGGATTTTGAGATTAGATAGGCCAAAAACGTTATTGCTCCCAATTAATTTAGACTAAAGCTGTGTTCACATTAGGTCTCAATTGTGATCGAATTATAATCGAATTAAATATGAAATGGGTTCACATCAACTAATTACAGTCCCTGATTATAACTGGATTATAATTACCTCAAACAACCTCAAGGGGGTTGTTTGAAGTAATTATAGTGCATAACAGAATGGCGAACACGTGGTGGTATGAGCAGATGAAACTTCTAATCGCTTTATGGAGCGCAGATTTGGATTTGTCATCTTCTGTTCTCAGAAGCTACATGTATCCTTGGTAATCTCTCCTCGCCTCAAGTATAGTGATGATAATCATGGCGGCCACGCAATATGGTGCCATTTTGTCTCACAATGCGATGTTACCCTATAATTTATTTGAATTTTCACAGATGTGAACAGAACCAAAATTGAATAAAATTGAATGGGTATGATAGCCTGAATTATAATTCCGTTGATCATAATAAACGTTGAGTGTGAACACGGATTAAGATTAGGATTAAGATTAAGATTGAGATTAGGGGCAATAATATGTCATCTTTCATGTAAAAATCCTATTTCTTTCGGTTAGTATTCAATGTATGGTGGGGTCATACATGGTGTTTTTTTGTTTTGTTTCACTGTTTTGCTGTTGTACTGTTTCATGGTTTTGTAATGCTCAGAATTCCAGGAATAGTGCAAACCCTGTTGTAATCAATTGTTTTCATACCTTGGATTTGGTGATAATGATGGCAGTGATGTTGATCTCTGGTAATATGGATTAGACTGTGGTGACGGTCCATTGAATTGGGAAAAACTATCTCCTAAATCAGACTCCCCAAACATGTTCACAACCTTCAGTGTTGGAAGAGAACCTGGAAAGTACAACAAATGCGACCAAGACATACTAATTAATAATAAAATTCTGTGCAGCTTGCTTGATCCCTCTGGGTTTCTAGGTACAGCACCAGGTGGTGTGCTGATATATCATTCATGCATGTGGCCTTAATCTTTGAGGAAAGGGTTGATGAGGGGAGTTGGGGGTGCTTTAGCCTATTAAGTGTGAATGCCGTTAACAATATCTATGTACGGGCCTGACTAACACATTCATGCCTAAAGCAACCCCCAATCGGTAAATAAAATTGTCTGGCACTAGCCAGAGTAAAATCTATAGGGCTCACTCTCAGGTGGGAAGGTAATGGCCCTCTCGAAATTTTTATAGCTGTGTACATGTAACCTGGGGTGTCACTGTGTTGCTTCCTTAGAAAGAAATTTTTCTCCATACTATACAATTTAAAATGGTTTTTTGGCATGTTATGCAAATGGGAATCCTTAAGAGATATAGGGCCAGATTGCCACCTTCATTTGAATGCTGTGCTGATGGGACGAGATGTTTGACGAGTTGGCTGTACCGAAAGTTCTCTGATGAGTCCCTTGGCAGGGGCGAAGCATGCCTCCAAAATAAGCATTGAAATATCCTTCAAAATTTAAAACTATTAAATATTGTGTGTAATTAACACATCATACGCATGTACCGTCAACTAAGACATTAACTAGTACAGTGAGATTCAGGGTAATCGAGAAAGCAGAAGGATTTGTCTCAATACTTTTTTACTTTTTATGCCTCGTCGTCCGCGCCACATAATCCAATTTATTTTGTTTCGTCTGGCGCGAAGCCACGTCTTCAACACTTACCATCTTCATAACAATCGGCCCTTTCAGCTCTACTTTGAAGCTGTGTATGCTCCAAAGTTTGTTGAGTGTGAAGACCATTTCTTTGCCTCACGGCATCTTTTACACGCTGTAAATTGGCTCTCCAACACTCGGGATGTTGACACAAGGCGCCACAAGAACTCTCACTTTTCATCGTTGCTTGGAGCAACAAACAGACACTTGTTATCTTGTATGTATTAAAAACTTCAATATGACCATCAAACCACTTCGTAACGCCATATTCTCAGGGTAGCTATTAAGGAAAAAAGGCTACAAATTACACAACACATCGATTACTTTTGGCATACCTTTTGCTTACTCGTGATATTACGATTGTTCCTAGCAACCACTTGGTTGCGGGATATGTCCCGTTGCTATGGTATTGTACCACTGCCAGACATCTGGCCGAATGAGATTTATGGAAAGTAGAACCATCGAGACTCCACCCAACCAAATACATTAAAGGGGCTAGGTCACGCAATTTTAGGCAATTTCAGCACTGATCGAATGGTCATAGAATTAACTAAAATATCAAAATAACTGTTCAAAACTATAGAAGAACTCTAACAAAACACAGGGAAGCCAAGAAGGGACATGGATGGACAAAACTGGAGAGGATTGAAATGGATTGAATTTGGGTAAATTTGAAAAACGTCGGCCCACCTTTTTTCAAATTTATATCAGTTTATATCAAAATGTCATTTACACAGCTGGAAAATCATTCTCAGTTGTTATGTGGCCGTGATCTTGCAAATGAAAGACTCTTGCTCTGCCAATTTGACGTTTGGAGCTCATAATTAACAAAATTAAACAAATTTACCTAAAATAGCGTGACCTAGCCCCTTTAATGCATGGCTTTTGGTGCCATCGTCAGGTTGTAGAAATTTTCGGTTTCGATTCTTCGGGATCCTTCGAATTCTAAACACACCCTCTTGCCCAGACCTTGCGCAAAATCAATTGGTTCTTGGAAGACGTTTGAATGTGTTGATGGCGGGAGAGGGGTTACCTCTCTGTCTTAAGGAAAATAGTTCATAATTTGTCAATTGCATGTAAATACTAGTTCCACTGTGACTGCCATGCAGCTGAATCCAATCAGTGAAGGCTATAGGGAAGCCCCCGGAGGTGACGAAAGTGAACTTCTCAGCAATGCCAAAGGTATATGTGAAAGCTGTTGGTCGTCTCGCTAGCTAGAGAATCTTATATCTTTGCGCTGCTTAATTAAAGAAAATGTTAAAATATTGGCTTACAAATATACTGTACAAATACACAGTCATACAGGAAGAACGTTTTAGTCTGGCGAGAAACAGAAAGGTTTGGTGGGCTTGTTTTATGATAGGCCAAAAAGTAGCCTGCATTATGATCATTCAGTCTTCGATGCGTTTTGCCATATGCTTAAAGAATGTAGAGGAAAAATCACCCTCCCTTTTACTGTCAATTCCGTGAAAGGGTGAAATAAAGGCGGCTTTGTCTTTACTGCGAAACAAGGAAGTGTGCATGCATCATGTTCTTAAGTGTGATAATAAGCTTATTTTTTGGTTCGCTGTTGGTTGTTTTGCTTTAATTAAGCAGCAAGCACCGTTCAAGGGTATGTGCCCTTTTGAAAAGGAAGTTTCGTAACTGATCATTATTTTCTCTCACATGCAACATACATGCAGCGCAGACACAACTGTACTTTATTTATTTTTAGTGTCAGTTGCGTTAAAAAATTCACGAGGCAAGATGTTTATCAATGCGGTTTCTTTTTCTCCAAATATTTGTATGTAAGTCGAAGAATCTACTTTTCTGGTGTTGAAATTTAAGTTGTCTCACGCGACCACACATCTATTAAGCGCTTTAGAAAGAGAAAGAAGTGTGTTCAACGGCATTTCGTGACAGCGTGGGCTTTGAGGTAAATTTGAGAATATTCTGACTGAACCCAGCGACATATATACCAGCCACAAGTATATCAAAAATATAATAATATTTAGCACTAAAAATAACCTTTAGCCAAGCTTGTTTTTTTTTCAGCATTAAAATGAAAGATCACCCGAGTAGTCAAAAACAGAAACCAATTTTTCATATACATGCAATGTGCTATAATCAATTCAACAGACGACAGACCATACAGTACTGATGACAGAACACACATTAAATGGAGCTTTTCATAGCAAGATGAGGTGAATAAAAAATTTATGGCAATTACTTTTTGGATGGGTTCAATGCAAATTAAACAATAATAATTATAGGTATTTGCTGTAAGTACTAGTATTGTTGGTCTACATGTTATGACAGGTGTAAAGAATCACCTGGTCATGGATTGTGGTCCTTTTACATAAGAGTAAAGAAAAAAAGGAAATGTGAATAATTATTTTTTGTGACAAGCTTCATAATTTTGTCATTGTACTTGTAAAGTTTGTCGTTTATCTCACAGAAGCAAACTGCCAATACAATTGAAACATTTTTTTAATATTTAGAGATTTTATATTCTTTTTTTTATTCTGTTGTTACAGTAACAAGACAAGATTTCAATATTTATTGCAACATTTGGTGGTTGAAAAAATAATTCTGGGGATAGGTTTTCTCAGCAGAGTGAAATTAATGTCCTACAAAATTGTCAAATGCTTAAGTTAAATGTCTCAGTTGCCAACCATGTAGCTTAACATAATGTATGACTAGTGTGGGAAGGTAAGAGATAGGAACTGCTGCTGAGAAAAAAATGAAAACTGGTTCGAAAAGAAGTGGTATTGGTATGATCATGCTTGCTGTGTGTCTTCAGCCTCTGCTTCACCTCAGATGATAATGTCATTTTCCCTGGAGGGTATTTTAAAGAATTTAGTGGCTATTAGGGTTAAAGGTCCTTTTTTCCTTCTTCTTTCTTTGGAGCAGATTCAGAGCCACCTTAAAATTTTAAGCTATGTATGCATCTGCTCTAGAAAGTTTTATCTCAGCCTGCTAATCGCTTTATCCTTTTTGGGATATAAACATTTAAAGACCAAATATAGGATGTATTTAGATGGCTCTTTTGCTGCCATGGTAATCTATTACATTTACACGAATGAGTGTGTTTTGTTAAGCAATTATTGTTATTTCATAAGTTATGGTACCATATCATTGCCATTTCCATGAAACAATTATTGTGTCGATTGAGTCCTTCTAATTACTACAGTTTCTTGAAAGTGTTAAAACTAGTTTGAGCCTTCAAGTCTTAAACTTACCTAGCTGAGCACAAGTGCATTAGTAGTTATTGGGGAAGCTGTCAATCAAACTAAATCATGCATCAGTGTGAGGTTAAAAGGAAGATATGAAAGTACTGTATGTAGAGGGAAGCAGTGTCCTCACCAGGATTTTGTCTTAGGGAGTCCCTGAGGGCCCCCCTTTCCTGAAAAATAGGGGCCCTGCAGGAGCTTAAGTGGGACAAAGTTACTTGCGCTCCATGGCAAGGGTGGAAAACATCCTTTGTGATTTCTCTGTCCATTTCATAAAAGCACATTCAAAATGGAATAATAAGACAATAAAATACTCAATTTCACTCTCAAAAGGATCGTACAGAAGAGAATGATCAAAGCAAAATAAAAACAACACTAAAGTTCAAACTGTCATTGTTAAGCCCCAGGGGTTGCTCGAATCCCGGTTAGCGCTAACTGTTGGTTAAGAGGTGTCAAAACCAATAGGTTTCCATGGTATTTAATGCTGGTTAGTACTAACCATGCTTCAAGCAACCTGGGCCAGGAGGGGTATACCCAGGAGACTTGACTTAAAAGTGCTCTCTCTTGGGTGGTGAATTGCAAGAAATTTGATATAACTCAAGCTAGCGAGGGTGGGGATGTTTGCCAAAGTTGCACAAAAGCCTGGAACCTACAATCCTGGTCAAAACTGTTGGGACAATTCCTGCTTTCCCCCTCCCCCCCATTGCATAGTGGGAGGCGCGGTGGCCTCATGGTTAGTGTGCTCGACACCGGATCGAGTGGTCTGGGTTCGGGGCCTGGCCAGGGACATTGTTTTGTGTTCTTGGGCAAGACACTTTACTCTCATGGTGCCTCTCTCCACCAATATGTATAAATGGGTACCGGCGTAATGCTGGGGGTAACCCTGCGATGGACTAGCATCCCATCCAGGGGGGAGTATAAATACTCCTAGTCGCTTCATGCTACAGAAACCGGAGATAAGCGCCGGTCTGATGAGCCTTCTGGCTCGTAAGCAGAGACTTTACCTTACCCTCCCCCCATTACAATGTTGATTTTTCGTGATCTCCGAAATCAACATCCGTTCATCGCTCGCTCGCATGTTTCAACAGTTTCTTGGGGGAAGGGGGGCACGAAAAAGGCAGCGAAAGAAGAACATGCGTTGTTCATGTAAGGATGGAGGCTTGTACAGTAAATTCTCCACTTTTCGCTCCAAATTTGACAAGTGTCCTAAAGTCGTTTGACCCGGATTGTAGCTTTCAGTCCACTAGCTTGAAAAGAATTAC
>NC_090884.1:45404810-45407310 GCF_036669925.1 Montipora capricornis
CATGCAAAGTTGAAAATTATCTTTAAACCTTTCACTGCAAGGAGACTGATACTCATGACGAAAATGATAAATTTATATCATGATTTTTCACCATATATTCCAATATTTTTGTTGTACGACAAGAAAGAGCATTTTTGTGAATATTACCGTCTCTAGGTTTTTAATTGTTAATGCCGAAGCTTCTGTATCGTGGGCGTAAAATGCTAATACCTTTTAACTTGGTGTTTTCTTTTGTGTGCGCTTATGACTTACCGATGGATATAATTTGGCCAAACAGCAGGAGGTCTTTTGCGTTTCCTCAGTGGAAAAAGTGTTTAGAGTTTTAAAATGTCACCAAGTTGATTTTTGCATTCTAAAGTCTCTGTCTTTCGGTGATAATCGTTTGTATTGTTTTATAAAGCTAGGAAATACTATTCCAGGATGTAACTCAGACAATCTTACGCCTTTCGCTCTCCAAAATCATTTAAAATGCCTCTTTAGATTTTTCGTACCACATAGAACAGAGATTCTGGCAACAATGACTGGATTTGGAATATTCGTAACTACTATTAAAATTGGCGCCGAAGTAGAAGCGCCATTCGGGACGTTCATCCCATTTTTCTGAGCGCGCACCTTCGTAATGGCCATTCTTTTCGTTGGGCAAGTGAAGCGTTGGAAATCCGCACCTTGAGGGAAGAGTTTCGGTGATCAGTCTGCTAGACTCCTCGTAGATTTGACAAGTTAAAGCCAAGTGTAACGGTAAAAAGAGGTAATTTGATGTCTGCACTACAAGAGGAGGAGATCGTTATTTCGTTGTGGGATTTTCTTATCGAAAGAACTAATTTATTGAGCATTGAGCTAAAAACATTTTCCGTAGATTTCGAAACACACCCAGTTTTTCCGATATTCCAGAAAGGAGACACTTTACTGAGAAACAGTTAAAACATTCATTAGCTGTCCAAAAAAACCAAACGGAGCAAGTAGGACTGCGGATTTGTGACTATGCGACTTACAGTAGTTATTAAAGTTTATCGCGCAGTTGAAATTGTATTACCCATACTCTCTTTTGTTACGATTTGAGCAAAAAAATGTTCATAATGTGTTTTTAAGTTCAATACATGTAGAGCGATAGGGACGTCATGATACTTAACGCAATGGCACGATCTTTTTTTTTGGTCAGTTACCGTTTGAATGTTTTTAGGCAAGTACAAGTAAGTACTTCATAATTTTTCGAACTACACTGAAGGATCCATATTGTGCTGTTTGGGGGTCTTTAGCTTTGCCTAGACGCAGTTTGTTGAAATGAGAAGGTGAAACTGCACTAACGCCGTTTAACTTCCCCACCTTGTAACGTGAAACTTTAAGGAATAGATAGCATTTCCTAGCCTGAATTTCAGCTTAGCAAACAGAAGAGGCGGCTGAAACTCAGGCTGTGTATTTGCAAGTTCTCGCACTTTATCGTCAACACATACCCAAAAAATTAGTTTGGAAGACCCCTCCTGCACCAATCGCTCAATATCTATCTCCCAAAACGTATGAATTTTATGTGCAGGAGGAAGATTTTTGCTAAGGTGTGGCCGGAAAATAGCGAAGTCCCTTTAAAGTAAAAAGTTCTAAAAGTTCGTGAAGAAAATGCGCCAATGCGTAAATGAACATAAACCAGACGTTTTGAGGGTGCTCCCTCTTCTTCAGTGGTTTAAAAAATAACGGAAGGCACGCGCGTCTCATAACGTTCAGATGAAAACAAAATACAACAAAAACAAATGTGTCCTCCTGAGGACATGTTAGTCTCTGTTATCCACTCCAGCTTCAGTTGTGCTTTAGAAAGATGTAGTTTTGAGGCTAAGCAGATATTTAAGCACCGGACTCTGCACCCAGGCGGTTCAAACACCAACTTCAATTTTGTTTGAAACTCTCAAAGTCAGCGCGCGCCGAAACGCTACACATTTTTGTTTTTATTTGAACGTCATGAGAGGCGCGCGCCTTCAGTAATTCTTTGAAATCACTGAAAAATAGGGAGCACCCTCGAAACTTCTGGATTATTTTAAACATTGGCGCATTTTCTTCACAAACTTTTAAGAGTCATTGCGGTTTTTTTTTTGACACATTTCATCCCTGTTGAAGTGCTTATTAAGATAGGCTCGCCTTTGTTTTTTTCAATTTTATCTGCGCGGGTCATTCCCTTAAAATCATTTCATACCTGCGGTTCAGTGAAATGACAGAAAATTGTAGTTGATTAATTCTTTTTTGAAGCATTGCCCCACTCTGTGGCTTAAGATTAAAAACAATGGTGATGCAGTCACAGTGGTTTGCGTGATGGGAATAGTTTTCACTTGAAGGGATAACTAATCTTTCAACACCAACATTAATAACATAGCGACATTCAACTTTGATTTATGATCGCTATATTTATTTTTGTTCTTACAATGAAATCTTGTTTATTTCAGATGGACATGTTGATGACAATGGTAATGATTTTTAGGCAGTGGTAGTTTTAATCTTAGTTCTTTTACCAGTTTAC
>NC_090884.1:45412310-45414810 GCF_036669925.1 Montipora capricornis
CGTAACTGAAGATTTCAGGATACACGGCCGCACCCTTTTCCTCGGAAAAAAAGGAGTTGTCTTAAACACAATTTTGTAGCGCTGATCATGAACTGCTGTGTGCCGCACTGGCCATAAGCCATGTAAGTTCTAACTTGCGCTAACTTTCAAAAACTCTATACTTGTTTGACGCATTTGGCTCTATGTCCAGCTTAAAAGTCAATTACGATAAAACGGAATCTCTCTGGATTGGCTCATTCAAAAACTCAAACAACACATTATTCTCTAACAAACAAATAACATGGGCTAAAGGAAAAGTCTACGCCTTGGGAGCCTGGTTTTCGACCTTAGAAGAAAACGCTTTTTACGTTAACTTTTCCGAAAAAATCGAGAGAATAAAAAACATTTTAAATAGTTGGTCTGCTAGAAGATTAACTCTTCTAGGTAAAATCGCAATCATAAAATCTTTAGCAGTGTCTCAAATTGTGCATGTTCTATCCTCTCTCCCAACTGATCAGGGTGCGCTTAAAGAAATTAATACCCTGTTGTATGATTTTCTCTGGAATGGTAAAGGGGACATAATCAAAAGGACAGAAATGATGAATGATTACGATAAAGGAGGACTCAAAATGATAGATATCCAAAGCTTTAATAAATCTCTAAAAATGAAGTGGGTACAAGGTTACTTAAATGACGATAATCATGACAAATGGAAGCTTTTCTTAGACTTCCACCTCCAGAGGTGCGGAGGGAAACTAGTGTTTTTAAGTAACCTTAAGCCACAGGATGTTCCGCAGCTTAATTTAAGAGATCCCTTCTTGAGAGAAATTATAGAACACTGGACAGATTTGAGCTACAAAGAAAAACACCTTGATTTTAACGCCATAGAGTAGAAAACTATACATCTTGGCTTAAGAAAGGGGTAAAAGAGGTTAGAGATCTACTTAATCAAGATCAGACATTCTTAAGCTACAATGCTTTTGTCGCTAAGTATAATATCAAAACCAACTATCTTGAGTATTTCAAAGTAATAGCGGCCTTAAAGCAATTCAAGAAAGTATGCCCACCTGCCTTAGTTAACCCATCTACAAATGACACAGCGAGCCTTCTGTCACACCCAAATATTAATGAAGAATCGTACAGACGCCTCGTGCAAGACAAAGCCTCTACACCATTACAGAGCAAAGAAAAATGGCCCGCTGAGAAGGACATAGTAGGAAATTCGACCGTTAAATGGCGAAATGCTTACTATCTGCCATTCCTTTGTACAAGAGAAACAAAGCTAAGAGTATTCCAGTTTAAATTTCTACATAGACGAATAGCGACAATTGATTTCTCTGCAAGATAGGCATAAAACAGGTGGACTCTTGTTCTTTCTGCGGGGAATCTACTGAAACTTTAGTCCACCTGTTTTGTAATTGCAAATATACCCAAGCCTTTTGGAAAAAAGTACTTGAATGGATTTCCCAAAAAATTGTTAATCTTAAAGACTCTGTTTTTTCTCCCTTTTGTGCCTAGATTTAGTTGAAAACGTATAAAATGTACTTTTACACCACCTGCTCCTTATCGCTAGGCATTACATATATACCTGTAAATTAAAGAACTCCGTACCTAAGCTGCAAGTATATACATCTTCTGCTAAACTCAATGAAAATTGAAAAAAAAAATTGCTCTAGAAAACTGCACCCTTAACTATTTCGAAAGGAAATGGAACCCATTGAAGGACGCCCTCAAGTACTAAAATAAGCAACGACACAAAAATTATATTTTCAAGAAGTAAGCGGTAAAATAACAAAAAAAAGGTTATTTTTTAGGTATTAGCATAAGTAATGATTTGACATAGAAGTACAAGCTGTTGTATTATTTTTAGCGTATGCGTAACCGTATCCTTGTAATGTAAGTAACGTATGGTAAATAGTGTAAGTAGTCGTCTAAAACATTATATTGTTTTATATTGTGAAATAAAAAAAATAAAAAAAGTTCTAACTTGCGCTCAGGGTCAAAATCCAAGATGTGTACAATTTGGAAAATGCAGGCGAAACACTGACTCGAAAAGATGGGTAGGTGGGAAAAGCGTTTTTCCCAACCTGGGAGCCCCCTTGGATGATGAAAGAGCCTTTTTTCACCGATCTTAGTCGTTCGAAAGCCCTCGTTCGTTTTATTGAAAGAAACTAAAACCTAATTATAAGTATGCTGGAAATATTTCTTTTTTCTCGTGAACGCTAAATTGAATTGTGTGTGGTTGATATGTAGGAAGGACGTTCGTCTTCCCCAGCAGCTGCAGAGAGCCATGGCAGCTGAGGCTGAAGCCTCCCGTGAGGCTCGCGCCAAGGTGAGCACGAAAGCTGAAGTTGTTACTCTTTAAGAGAATAAGAGTTTCTTTCATTGAAAAAGCAGTGGCTATACCCTTCTTGAAAACCCTTAAACATCAGGAATCCTGTATCCAAGCATAAAGAGTACTCGAAGTCGCTTTTGATCTTTGAGAGGCTCCAGATTTTTCCTCAAGACTAACCATAAAGTA
>NC_090884.1:45424810-45444810 GCF_036669925.1 Montipora capricornis
TAAATCAGGACCAAGATACTTCTATTAAGAGTGGTGCCTACTAATTCAAAGGTATTTTTGCACGGTTTACTAAACATGCGGGAGAAGCAGACCTTAACAAGTGTTATTGAAATCTAAAAAGAAAATTGGGGGTAACCACGCATTTTTCGAAGATAATTAATCAACAATATTTGTAAAAAGCTTTAAAGTACAAAGCAATGTATGGAATTTTTTTCCAAATTGAAGCTTAATTATCTCTGAACAAAGAACCCCCAATTTCCTCTTTGGATAGCAAGTGCACTTGCTAAGTTCTTCTTTCTCTGCATAGTTTTGACCCGCGCAAAAATATCCGTGTATTAATAAGCACCACCCATAGGAAATCCCAGCATTTAGAGATGCGCAGAATGTATGCGCAATAACAATTGTAGGCAACCAGGTGCTTTACGCCATTTGCACATCAAATTACACGACAAACGCTGAGAGCTTCCGGCTACTTGCATAGCGACCGAAGGCAGGCCTCCCTTGTACTTGCGCTCACTCGATGAACTCGGAAAATCTAATATATTCCAGGATTCTACCAAAGAATTATTTTCTGTCAGTGTGTCTTTCTTTCTTTCCGCGATTAGGGAGCTACTTTTGGAATTTGTGGTCAAAGGTTAAAAGGCAGTGACAGGAGATGAATTACTGTTTTTTTGTGCTTTTCAGTAATTTGCATAATTAATGCAAGGTTTAGGAATCAGTGACAGAGACGATCGGTGGTCGCCATGGAGGGGTACAAGGTAAGGATGCCGCAAGGAAAATGACGACTAAGTGGTCAATAAAACATGAAATTTTCAACATTTATATTCACTCGATTTTTAAGCTCCATCAACGACTTGGCAAGGGCGCTCAAGGGTCTGTGTTTCTGGCTGAAAACAAACAAGACAAGAAAATGTATGTTCTGAAAAAGGTGAGCTCGAGTTTAATTGCGTTACAATTTTCTCTTGATCAAGATTCGTGAGCAAATTATCATTTTCTCTTGATATTCGTTAACATAGAAAACCTCGTCTTGTCAGCAGTCAATACTAGGTGTGTGAGTACAGAAATTGCAATCGATAAGGCTCTCTTGAGCTTCTCAGTGATTAAGTTATAAGCTTAAGTTTAATGCTCACAGGTCAGCTTAATTTAAATTGTAGGAGAATTCGAAGAGCTGTCATTATCAATGACACGAGCATTCCACAGTTGTCTGATTTGGTGTTTCACGTGTATTTTCTTAGCAACCATGTTAAGAGGAATGTTTATTTGGCATATCATTCTTGCTATATTACATTTCAAGGCCAATTCCTCGTTCTGCCTTCCAGTTGATACATTCCACTGAAGTGTTGTACAATGTAAAACCAAAAGATGTTTTTCTGAACAGAGTTTAATGACATGCAAAAACAAAAGTCAGCAGTAAGCTAATGTAATCCAGATCTTGAAATGACGTGTTGATCGAGGAACGACCCGCTTTCAGGAAAATTGACAAGTTAATTGTTCGTGTTCATTTCAATTCTTGCCTTTGCTTGTTCTCAATGAGGCCACTTATCCTTATCCCTCAAAACACCGCCTACTTAATTTGCAAAATTTAATGTGGAGTTGACCTTCAGACGAAAAGTGCTTTGAAAAAGGTGCATTGCACAGTTACCCAAGGTCAGTGTGCTTTGTGTTCGTAATCGCTGCTGAAGATACAGCTGGGGTCTTGATAAACCAGGACATTCACCTTACCGGTTTTAGCAACTGACTGTTTTGCTGAGATTGTCTTCAAGGTGTTGTGGCACAACTTTTGACTGAAATTTTAGTGGTGGTGAAACATGGTATACATACACTGTGGCAGGGCATTATTTAGGGAATGTGAAAAAAAAAAATGCAATTAGTTGCTCAGTATTTCAATCTTTTCTTCCTCAGTGGTCTTCCATTAAAAGTCTCTGCTTATGAGCCAGAAGGCCCATCAGGCGGACACTAATATGTCTGGTTTCATTAAGTATTTCTACTCCCCCCTGGATGGGATGCTAGTCCATGGCAGCGTTACCCCCAGCATTTTCACTGGTACCCATTTTATACACCTGGGTGGAAAGAGGCACCGTGAGAGTAAAGTGTCTTGCCTAAGAACATAACACAATATCCCCAGGCAGGACCTGAACCCGGTCCACACGATCTGGAGTTGAGCACTCTGACCATGAGGCCACCGGTCTTCCATTAACAAACCAAATTTCATCTGGAAGTATCAGTGACAATTCTTGTGCCATTTTTAACATAACAATGGGAATTTGTCTTGAAGTAATTTCAGTATAGCCTGGTGTTAATTATTGTCACTTAGCAATGCAAGCATAAGCACAAGCATAAGCATAAGCATATAAGCATAACTTCCTCATGCCAAGTGAAAACGAACGTCGACATAAGCATAAGTGTTCATCAAAATCAACCGCAGCCTCCGTCATTTTGTTGAAACGCTCAGATGTGGGGAATCTGGAATGAGTACTTTAATTGGCCAGACATAGCAAATTTCCTTGTGCTTATGCTGTGTTTCGTCTTAACACAACACAAGAAAACGCAAGCATAGGTGCAAGCACAAGGAAAAGGAGAAAATTTGATCCTTAGTAATGTTCTTGTGTTGGCATTGCTAGTGAAAGCCAGGCATATGGGAGGATGTGACGGGTCTAAAACAGGTTACATTCAACAGGTCACTTGTTGCAGGTCATTGTTTTACGTTTTTGAAAGTAACCCAAACCCCTCAATTTGGCTAAACCCTAGGCCTAATAACCAACCTTAGGCCTAGGGTTAGCCAAATTGAGGGTTTTGGTTACTTTCCAAAATGTAAAACAATGACCAGCTATGAGTGACCTGTGGAATGTGACCAGTGTGTTTTAGACCTGCCAGGGAGCATGGGCTTAATGTAAGAAATTACTTCTCCATCAACAGTCGCCAATACAGCATTGATTTGTTGAGGAAAAGTGGTGTATGTAGCCACTACTCTGAATTTAGTTATGTTGAGTGTTATCTTCACATTTTTTTAACTTCTTAGGTTGAGTGTAATGATGAAGTGGAAGCAAATAAAGCCTTCAAAGAAGTATGACAAGTTTTGCAAAACTTAAAATATCCATTCTAAAATCACAGATGAAACAATAATTATTATTTTAGGCATTGAAATTTAGTGTCTCACTTTATTATAACTAAAAGGAGCATTCCCAAATCTCTTCTCCAATGCGGCTGTTGAATTAGCATCTTGTGACCCTCCTCCTTTTGCATTGCAGAAGATAACTTAACCCTTTCACACCTGTGGGGTTCCCCATTGACGAGTAAAATCGTCTGGCATTAGACAGAGTAAAATCTATAAGTGACACTCTTGGGAGTGAAAGGGTTAATCAAGACTTAAACACTTTTACACTGACCATTTGGTTATTTTAATTATCATGTGTGGGGCAAAATTACTGAATGCTGATTGGCTGAGATGGAGGGCGTTTTTTTCTTAATCACGATGGTACTTTTGGTAATTACTGGGTCTTGATTGGTTAACAGTCAACTTATCCAGAGCAAGCGAAGTTACAAGGGTTAGAGAATAAATCTTCTTCCAGATTCCAACTCTGATGAAAGTGCTTTTTCACATATAAATACATTATTTCTGATGACAGCAACGATTTATTGAATTGAACTTTAACCAAATGAAAGTGTGTTATGTTGATTGTCATTTGTTGCCTCATTAGTGAATCAGCTTCTCTCAATAATGTTGCCTTTTATGTGATAAATGTGTAATCACAATGTGCCCTTGTGCAATTAAGGATTAATTTCACTTGTATTTTCAAAGGTTTCCAAATTGCCCTTGTTGCTTCTTAAGTCAGGCAATTTTGTGAACACTTTAAAAATACGCGTGAAATTAATACTTAATTGCCCTCAGGCCCATGCGATTACATATATTAATAACTAATAATAATAATAATAATAATAATAATAATAACCACTTTATTAAAATCTCAAGGTTATTTAGCTGAGCATGGGTGCTCTACTAAATTGGGGAGACTACAAATCAACTGAAATCAGGACAATTTAAAGCAAATGTTGGTTTTTGGTTCAAAATGGAAACTTGAGCATAACAGCAGAAGAATTTTAATAACTCATTGTTGCAACTATTGTTCAGTAGTTGTAGTTGACCAGTAGTTTTGTAACGTTTATCATTGTCTTTCATGGGCTATTAGTACAATTAGCATGTATTGCTTTTGATCGGATGTTTCATTTTAATTTTAAGGCGGTGGCATTACAAGAGCTTCAGCATGCAAACAAACACCCTTACATTTGTGGTTACAAGGAGTTCTTTGTCACATGGGATAAAGAGGTCTGTTTCTTACATACTTTTCCTGAAGTTGGTAATTTAATATTACTGAGTGAATAAAGCCCTGATTCCTCCCAGCTTCTTCTTACCTTGGCTTCATTAAAGTAATAAAAACAAAGAGATCAGTCAGAACATGCTTTGTTTACTTAGCTGCATATATACATGTGATGGTAAATTGTGAAGAACAGCTCTCAACCATCTGTCTACCAACTATTGACCAGACTGTCAGTAAGCTGTTGGCCAACAGCGTTATTTACGTTTTGCTGAAAACATAACTGCTTGTAGGTCATCTGTTGGCCGACAATCAACCAACTAGTCATGGCCATCTGTTGGTAAGGTGTTGGTAACCTGTTTCAAAATACATGTGGCAGAAGTATTAGAAAATGATAAAAAAGTGAATTCAAGAGCTTCACCAAGATATACAAACAGCAAGAAATAGAGGAAAGCACAGGGCAAGAACATTGGTCCTGTATTATGGAACAATACTTGTGCATATATTTAAATTTTTATTTGTAGCCTTGAAATTTTCATCGTGTATAAATAAATCACTTAAATGGATAACAAGACAAATTAAAAGAATGATGCAAAAATGGGAAAGGCTTTTCAAGAAGGCTCTAAGCTCTAAACGTGCCGCATTGGTAGTCCTACAAGAAATATCAAAATTTGGTCAAAGGGCAGATTCATCTTTGCCCTCACCAATGCAATGATATAAGTTCTCTTTTCTCTGTTGTCATCCCCCTCTGGAATGGTCTTTCAATGGCTGATGATAATGCTGAGTTTGTTACTGCCGTCCAAGCAAGTACTTTGCCAACCGTAAGACAATATTGCAATGCAATGTAAATACTTGTGTTGTAAATAGTAATTTTAATTTAGGTATTTTTTTTCCCTCTTTTACTGCTTCATTGCTGACTATTTTAAATAGTATCCTGTATAGTCTCATGACTTCTAGGATTACTAAATATGTATTTATTTATATAAAGGTTGTGTGTATGTATGTATGTACAAGCCTGCAAATAAGCACCAGTGATCAGACATTTGTCTGGTAAATTTGAGATTTTGACTGGCAAGCTATCAGTCTGACCTGACAGGCTGATCGGGGCCTTCTGTCACGATGCGAATTCAAAGTGAAAAATATATTTTCACTCAAGAAAGCCAAATGAGAAGGTGTCCTTTTAATATATGGCGGTAATGCATGATGGCTAAGTTTCATTTTGATTTGTTTTCATTTGCAGCTTGTGTTTGATGACGTCTTACTAGTAGCGCTGCTCCGAAAATGTAAACACTCCTGCCCTTATTCATTCAGTTTGGATTTCAAAATTTGCACAAAGTGTTTCCTGAAAACCCATTTACATTGATTTGAATTAAATATTGTAACGCTGCAATTTACTGTGGAATCAACAAGGGTACTGTTCCGCAAATGCATGTTGTTTGTGTTGTCATTGGACTGATAAGATTTTATGACCAGTTTTACGGCAAAATTCTGGGACTCGAATTACATTTCTCACCGCAACTTCAATAACTAAATTAGAAAAGTTACTGTGTATGCAAAAACAAAAGCTGAAACATTTGAGGATTTGTAAAAGTGTATTTTGTTCGACTAGAATGACAAAAAAGAAAGCAGCAATATTGTCAAAACAGCATTTGACAGTGCGCACGTGTTTAGATCGTTTTCATTGTCACACATCAAAACACAAATTTGAAAGTGTCATGGCCTGACATATGACAGGCTTATACAGTAGCAAAAAATTATTTGCAGGCTTGTATGTATGTATGTATTTTGTTGAGTAATCGATTACATGTATAATGGTCATATATTCTGTAATGTAGATACAGAACATTTATTTTAGTTATATAGTAACGTTTACAATTATAACATTATTGACGCATTTTATAACCAAAAATGCATCCCAATGGGATTCCATTCCAGAAAGATTAGTTTGAGCACTAAGATCGCTCCATTTGATTAAAATTACCCTATGAACCTGAAAGAAAATTTGTCTGTTAATGGCAAATATTCTCATGAGTACCCCAGATTGTTAATTAGGTGAGAAATCTCGTTAAATTTATTTGTAGACTGAGGCTATTTATTTAGGTACTGGTACCTTTTTATTTTTACAGGAGGCAGCCATGTATGTGTGCATTGTAATGGATTATTATAAATTGGGTGAGTTAATTAAAGAAAAATGATATCATTGTATTCTGCCATGAACTCTTTTAGTTTCTCTAATGGTTATTCTTATGTGTGTCAATGTCATTTTATCATGAATTAATTTGCGGCTGGTTAATTTGCTTTTTAAAATTGTTTACTCTCCCATTTAAGTAAAGTAAGTAAAGTAACCCCTCCATTAAAAGTATCTAAATGTAGCCCCTCCATTAATCATCTTAGCGAACAGGTGGAAAGGAACTTAAATAAGTGTCTAGTCTTTTAGCGCTGGAGCACTAATTGGGGACACTGTAAACTGAAATCAACAATTAACACAAATCAAATCAGACTGCAAAGAAGTGAATTAAACACCCTGCCCCCCAACATAGTGAAGCAGAAATTATGACAACATTTCTTGTCTATGAAATAAGAACCTTTTTTGCCTCTGCAGTCTGTGATATTATGTGAATGCACAGATTATTCAGTCTCTAAGCTAACTACAGGCAGAAAAAATGTGAAGGAATTGATACACAGGGGTCTCATGCTTTTGGGATTCTTGGCGTTACTCCCTTACTCTTTAATAGAGGGACAAAATTTTAAAGTTCAGCTTAACTGTTTCACACATATTTTGGTGATCTGTGCATATTTTATCCTGACACATCCTGACAATGTATTTGGTATTCTTTTTGGGGAAATTATTGAAGGTGATTTGGACAAGGCACTAAAGCAGAAGAGAGCTAAAGGAGATGCAATCCCAGAGCTTGTAAGTTGTAAGAAGTGCAATGAAAGTATTGCAGGTTTTGTTAGATTAACAATGTTATCCATGGCGACTAAAAATGGCTCTTTGAGTAACAACTTGCATTTACATGAACATGTACTCTTGAGTCGCAGCTATAATTGATCTCTATCTAAGTTGACTTCCTTAAGTGCATCAAATAAAGCATTCCATTTCATATACTGTTGTGGCCTCACACTTAATATAAATGGTTGGTTTTACTAATCTGCTGTCCTAACAGATGAGTGTGTTTTGTTAATTATGTCACCATTTCAAACAGGTGAGTCTGAAACACAGGTCACATTCCACAGGTTAAGGATAGAACTCCCTGCTCCACCGATCAATGAGCAATGAAACTAGAAGTTTTCCCTAGACCTAAAACAACATTTTTATATCCCAGTGCCATGTACACTGACCTGTGGAATGATGTGACCTGTGTCTTAGACCTGCTGTTTTAATCATGGGAAAAAGCATGAAACCTCAAACTTGAGAAATGTTCCGGAATGGAATCAAAACTTTGAGCTTTTAATTACCAAAAAATATCACTTGATCTTAATAAAGAAATCTGCTTTATTGAGGAATGTGTGATACACATGTCAGCAATTTCCTGTCCAGAAATGGGGGATGCAAATCAAGAACCTATTAATTCACTAACATTGAAATATAATGGTCATTCATGAATTATTTTAGTCCAGATTAAAAGTTCTTGTCAATTATTTTAACATCACTAGTAATTACCTAAAATGGCCATTTGTTTATTAATGCAACAATTATTATTTTACATTGAATTAGGTGTTAAAAAAATGGTTTGGCCAGATGGTCAATGCGCTTGCCTTTGTTCATAGCAAGAGTATGATACACAGGTATTGTCACAGATACAGCTATATGTCTTTAAAACAATAATTATTGAATTACCGGTTGGTTTTTTTTTGTTATCCAGATCCATAATGAAACATGAAGAAAGGAATAAGCTTAGGCTGATTCCTTTTGCAAGGTCTTGATAACCTGAATTTAACAAAATCAAACTACAAAATTGTTTGAATATATATGGATCCTTCCATTTTAACATTTGAGTTGCTTCAATAAGTACTGACTGCAGTCAAAACTGTGTTACAGTTGTTTATTCTACTCAAACCAGTGGTACTTCAAATTTTATTACTCAGTAAAACCCCTGTGTTTTCAAATAAATTGACAAGGTGGCTGCATGATTCTGAAATTAAAGGGTCACATTTGCCAAAATGCATTGCAAATTTTAATTAAGGTACACACAACTACCCAAACTATGGACATTGAGAGCCAGTTAGATTGTGCCTTTTGACAATACATCATTCAAAAATTAAAAATTTCATCGATAAAAAGAAATAAAAATTTGTTGTCACTGACTAAAAATTTTGTTTCTTCTCTTTAATAATACTATTATAACCTTCTTCAGGGTGTCTTGAAAACAAAGACCCCTAAGACCGTAAGACTTCGAAAATGAAGAAAGTACCCCAAAACCCTCAATTTGGCTAACCGTAGGCCTAACTAGGCCTAAAGTTGGTTTTTAGGCCTAGAGTTAGCCAAATTCAGGGGGTTGGGTTACTTTAATTTTTTCATTTTCTAGTCTTAAGGTCTTATGGAGTCTTTTATAGGGCATCTTTAGTAGGAGTCTTTGTTTTCAAGACACCCCCTTCTTCAGCATAAAATGGCTTACGAATCATTCGAAAGCCATTTTATACTGAAGAAGGTTATAGTATTTTAACTGAAACGTTCGTAAAACGTTTTTAGTCAGTGACAACAAAATTTTTAAATAAATTCTTTTTATTATCATGCCTGACTACAACTATGGTGTTTTAAATTTCATCAATGATAATTTATTTGGATGAATGTGATGTTTTAGCGGATCATATTTAAGATTAAAGTAGGTAATGATATCCCTTGTATGTTAGTTCTCTCCATTCTTCAACACCCTTTAACTTAAACATCTTTATTAAAATGGTTACAGACCATGTTACATCAACCAAAATTATTCAAACTAATAGAGAATATTAATTTATTCACAGAGAAAACAGCATATTAAATTTGTTGAGGATAAGTGCATGCAGCAAACAGAACACATTTTGTTTATTTATTACTTTATGTACAAATTGCATTCTTCTCTCTTTTGAACAGAGATTTAAAACCAAGCAACATTTTTCTGGCTGAGGATGGCAGCATTTCAGTTGGTGAGTTGCATGATGATCTAATGATAAACTTTTTTAACACTTGACCATAATGTTAGTTTTTACAATTTAAGTACTATTGTTACTTTCTAATCCTTGCAAGTGTTTTTTTTATAAAACCTCAGGTGATTTTGGTGTTTCCACAATCATGGATGATGCACGGACACGAACAAGAACGACAGTAGGTCTGTTAATTAAGCTGTCGAGGGTCTTGAGTAGTTATTAATAATTACGTTTTTGATCATATATGTACAATCTTGGAAGGTTTGGGTTACCTTAAATTTACAACATAATTTGAGCAATCCACCCAATCGTATACCAATTAGTACATACAGTATTACTGTGATTGGTTTTACATAATATGATAAATTATTTTATATGTAAAATCAAACAATTTTCATTTTTGTTCAACTATCATTTATTTATATTCTGGCATCTCATAACAACTTCAAAACAAAATCTGGAAATGGTTTGATTTTCATATCTTTTCGGATAAGGACAGCATACCTCTTTGCGCAATTAACCTTTGCTGATTAAGTAATGTGGGACGTGGAAGAACCCACACACTGTTAGAGGATGGAATTCCCGGTTTTTTGATCTGGCCTTAACAGATATTCTATCAAAAAGTTAAAGGTTTGGACTGAACTATTCAAGAGGCGTCTGCAGTTAAGGCAACCGAAAGGCTCCTTTTTCAATATCTTCTACCATATTTACGGTATCACTTTTATCCTGTTTCATGCAGGACTTGTTTCCAGTAATACTGGTACTCATTTTACTGACCAAAAATGGATGGAAAGCAGGGGTTTCAATAATTTTTGATGTAGATGCCTGGGCTAATCAATGTAAAGCAGCGGTCACTCTTGTCTTTTACAAGAGTTTGAGTGAAAATCAAGACAGAGTAGCCGGCAGTGAGACAAAATTCTGACAAACAGACAATGGTATACCACCGGTAACTGGCTTTTAATGAAACCCTTGATGGAAAGCTGAGTGACCTTTGGAGTGCATGTGTATGGATTCAAACCCATGTCAGTGTTTTAATCCATGGCATAGTCATGTCACACAATTTCGGTGCTGATCCTGGTTAATGCCGGTTCATCCCAGCTCAAAACACTCATCATTAATGTTAGTAAAAGATTATATGGGTTTTTTTTGCTACATTAGGTACAATGAACTGGATGGCACCAGAAGTTTTAGAAAGGCCGTATCCTTTAAACATGTCATATTGTTAAATTAACTGTTCTTACTCCCTTAATGCTCCCATTCTGTTACTCGTCATTTTATTATTCATTGCCTTTATAGCTGCATTTGTCCATTTTGTGATTAACATGATTGGAGTATTTATCATTAACTAGGTGAACACCTGCCCAAAGATATTAATCTATGTTGTAACTCTTAATTCATACAAGATATGATGAAAGGAGTGATGTCTGGTCTCTAGGATGTATAGTTCTGGAATTAGCCACATGTGGATTTTTGGATGTGAGATGAATTTCTTACCATTTTTATCAGTTGTTGTTTGGGCATGCTTTGGTTTAAGAACTACCTTGGCAAAAGGACAGATAACATCTATGGGTACTCCTACCGTTGGCAGCAATTAAGTTCTTAGATGAAGAGTGCCAGCATAATTATTCTTGCAACACACCACTCCTCTTCCACAGCACCACAGCTTGTCCTGGGAAGAATAAGAAAGAAGCTTGCATGAATGATAATAATTATTATTATAACAAGACCATTAACGGCAAAGACCTCACTTTCTTTGTTGTCAACTTTGTTGAAAGTACATTTAACTGTATTGTTGTAGCCTTTTTGTCCACGTTTTACTCAATTTTTTGTTGCTTTGTTTAGCAAGCACAGATATCATTCAAGCTATACCAGATCAAGCAATCACCTCAAGAACTAGAAGATGTACTTAAAGAGGTTGGAAAGGTGTGTCATACTATTGTTCAGTTTATATCCTATCCCTTTTTTGTCAGTCTCTCTGTCTGTTCCATTTTTTGATTTGAACATGCTGCTTATTCCTTCTGGTGTCCCTTCATTCTTTTGAATGTTTGCTGTGACATATTTATTTTGTTGGTCTTCGTTGTTGCAGACATATGCCAAAGATTTATGCCAGATGATTCGTACAATGCTTAGACGGAACTTTCAACAGAGACCTACTATGAAGTGAGTTTTAACTTACTTCAATTAGGATAAGTACACCCACATAATTACTTTAAAAAGTCGGAACATTCATTCTTTCTGGACTTAAGGGGATCTCCACTTGAAGAAAAACAAGATTCTAGGAAATAATGTCTGCAATCAAATGATAATAAAAATTATAATAAGTATTTTTTTTAAATATTTTCAAAGGAGCTTATTAGTTTTGTATACAAAATAAAAGAATTTCAGAATCGTTAATTTTTGTTTTCAAATTTCCTGGGTGCCTTCATTTTGGATAATATTGTAGTTGTGATTTGTTACAGGTTCCCTATTGTTACATTAAATTTTATTTCGCAAACACGCCTTTGTGTCGTAATGATAGGGCAACTGTAACACATCACAAACATTCCAGATGGAGGAGCTCAAGGAATTGTAAAGTGAAAGTGAGCAATAATTATTTTTAAAGAAACGTTTAAATTTGTAATAAATTTGATTGCAAGTATATTTGTTCCTCTCAGGTTTGAAGTTATTGCTTTGTTGCAGTGGTGTTTTCTTTAAAACCTACCCCATCAAATTGCCCAAAACAATTTGCCACCAGTTGGTTCTTTGCAGGGCAAGTGTCTCTTTCAGAATCAGAACTACTCCCAGCAACATTACTATTTAAACTCAGTATATATTATAAGACGAGATGCTTCCGTGAAGCATACACTGGGTTGCCTGTGGTATGTGTTACAGAAAATCAGAAGGCACTGAATTGTGTGGTATTGAACTACAGCATTCCAGTCTCTGAAGAATAACAAATAAGAGAGAAGCGAAAAACATTAGCTTCTGGACTGATAATTTTCAAGTTCCCTCACAACTTCTTTTCACCACAAGTTTACAAATGTAAGCGTGCCCTTTGAGCATCTGACAGCTTTGTAATGCCAAAGTTCACTGAGGTTGTTCACTGAGGTTCATGCCTATCCGGCGGGGTAAGTATCTGGATGGGAGACCAAAACAATATACCCCTCATAAAACAGAAGCATCGAACCGAAAATACTATTAACGCTAACAAATGCGAACTCAGCAAGGTACAGATTTTGTTAGCTTGCTTTATGCAAGCTTATTTTATGCAAAAAGTAGGTTCTGGAGGTAATTTTGAGAGTGGAAATCAAGGTCACGCGGCAGACGGCAAATACAAACTCACGATTTAATTAAGTTAACACACCAGAAAGACGCTAACCTCATTTTGACAAGAAAATGCTTTACTATTGCCATAAAAACTATCCAGTTAAGCTCGCATATCATAAAACATGATGAATTCATAAAGGCCACCTTTTCCAGGGAACAATTTTTGAAACAAACAACATATTTGCTATTAGAGGCAAAAACCCCTTCTATTTCATTACGTGCGTGAATATAAGAAACTCAATCGTGTCAAATATGCGCAATATTGCAACAAACTAAATTTCAGGATCAAACCGTTTCCATGAAGAACCTTTTCCTTGAATAATGAAGCACAAAAAACACGACAAGCTTTCTTTCAAATAATTCTTGGCTGTCACATTTCCAATTTATTTTTACCTGAAGACTGTGCAGAGTTGATCACAGATCCACGTAAGGTGTTCGACTCGTTCTCTGTCTTTGTTGAACCCATAAGTTACCAGAGAATTTTCCATTTGGTTTCAGTGTTCTACATAACAGCACACTTGGTAAAATATTATTTTAGAAATACAGCTCACTTTGATTTCGGCTCGACGGGCGATAGATTGTTGTTGAAGTCCATTACTCGTCGCTTTTGAGATTCCAGGTGCCTAGTTTATCCAGCTGTTTATCCAACTGACTTTCCATTATTGAGCTCCATAAGGGTATATTTTGTTTAAAGATCCACTAAAACGCCATTCGCGTTACATGACTTTCCACGCCATTGCAGGCTAAGTTAATGATTCTCCTGTGTCCACCAGAGAAATCTACGCATTTCCACCACCCTCTCGAACCTTAGAAAATACGCGCAGAAGGCTCTATGCACAAAGACACCACTTACCAGGGGAGTGACAGGCAAGACTTTTACCGACACGGAAAAATAATAATAATAATAAAAATAAAACAAACAAATCCCACCCACTTTCCGAACTGGGATTGCCATACTGGCAACCCAGTAATAAGGTAGGATAAAATACGAAATACGTAGGAGTCATTTTTTTATATATGCAGGAATTTAATTCCATATTTTTATACTTTCAGGGAATTAGCCGAGATGCCATATGTAAAAAGTTGTATCGCACTTAGTAACAAACAGGCTAAAGGGAGCTCTGCATCGCCATCCAAGGGAGCAAAAAAAGAATGTGAGTGGAACGTTTTATAAGATTCCTGAGTGGCTCAACAGATGAACTTAATTTACTTCCAATGTTTATTTTTATGTACGTGACCTCATTCTTGATAATAAAAACCCATTGTAGATCTATGTTTACTGAGTGTACTTTTCAACTCTTGACATCATTAACTTTTGATTAATATGTTCCTTGCAGCTGTGAAACCAGTACCCAAGGACAAGGGTGTGGCCGGTGTTCTTGGTAAGTTATAAAAACTAAAGAAACTAAATGGTGATATTTTGAAACTTTACTATTGAAGCTTGTGGGGCCATGAAAGCTCACATAGAGAGCAAGCAGATCAAATGAGCACATTGTTGTTGAGAAACCGAACACAAAGGAAGCATTACCTATTGGCCATTTACAAGGAGTTGTGGAGTTGATTATGACGTAGAACATACCCGACGTAGTATACAGCGTGGACAAGAGCATACGCCAACGGCTCCTGCCAACTAAAGCATACTATCAAAGTAAGGTGCAATGCAAATCACTGACAGCAAATGTCGCATATGCAATACAGCCACTGAATCAACAACACACGTGTTATGTGCATGCCTGAGATTTGCACAATCCTTGTATAAAGCAAGGCATGACAGGATGTTAAGGCCTTTAAACCATAACCTGTTGTACAAATACAACTTCCAAGAAAGTCATCACTCCAAACCATGGTACCAACAAAGTATTCCTGAAACATCAATGGAAAATGACAGAGCCAAAATGACCTGGGATGTACCGCTTCAGCTCGAGAAGGCTCCTGAAAATGGAGCTAACAAACATTGTATTTGATTTTCTTGGGGGCTATCACACCCTACTGGAGCAAGAAATACATTATTTGACAGCTAACCATCAAGAGGCACAATATCTTATTTAAAAAATCACAAAAATGGATTCTATGCCAAAATGGAGAAATTGTGAAAGAAAGCAAAACATGGATCTTGATTGAAGGAACGGTATGCAGTGTTGGGAGCATTGAAGAATGAACCAGACATAAAGACGAGAAATACACAGAACTAAGAGCGGAAATAAAGAGGATCCACAAGGACTGTAAAGTCACTCAAAAAAACATTGTATTTGATTTTCTTGCGGGTATCACACCCTACTGGAGCAAGAAATACGTTATTGGACAACAAACCATCAAGAGATTCTATGCCAAAACGCAGAAATTGTGAAATAGTTCTATGAACTCCTATAAAGAAAATGTAGATAATTAAGTCAGAAGACATCGACAAAGCCTAGGTAAAAACCTGTATTGTCAAGTGTAAGAAAAATGAAAAATTGATATTAAGATGCCATAATAATGATAATAATAATAACAAACTTTATTTTAAGTGGCCGTCTTAGGCGGCTAAAGGTTTCTTACAGATTCCAACCCGGGTTTTTACCTTTTCCAGATTACATGAAGAAGAACAAAGATAGTGTGGCTTGTCAGGTACTTTACGTAGTTCTTCTTTTGTTAAAATGTATCTTTTTGAGGAAATAATGAGTTCTTAACCCAGTGAACTATTTAACTATGAGTACATAACAAGCTGACTAGTCTTGCTTTCACCAATAGGTTCAGGCGCTGAAACATCTTGAACAGATAACAAGAAAAGAAGGTAAATTTCCTTTCAGTGTTATTGTAACCTGAAAGGAGTCAAGAACATGATCTATGAGGAAAGAACTTCAACGCGAACTTTTTGCATGAAAAGTGAGAACTTTTTCCAATTTGCGTAGGATAGTTTAGGGAGAAACAACGATCATTGATCGTTAAATCTTCCTCGAAGTAGGGCATCTGAACATCTATCAAATGTCTGATTGTTGCCCGTGTGGTATCATTAACAATTATTCCATGAGCGCGCGTTGGATATGAGTTGATAGATAGCCAACGAGTTGGCTATAATCATCTCATATCCAACAAGCGCGAGTGGAATAATTGTTTTATTAAAAACGCCCCCAAAATATGGAAAACTAGACTACAATAAAAATAAAAGGGCCCAAAAAATCACGCATATGCTTGCCGTGTTTGTAGATCATGGTATAATGGCTCATAACCCATGATGGCTTAGCCAATCAAAACTCTCGAATTGCATTATCCAATGATCCAGTTTTTAATAATTGTAATTATTTTATATAAACATATTTATTTTTTTCGGCGACTTGCTCCAAAAGCACAAGGTGCCCATGTTGAGAGCAGTTTATAATGATTATAATCTAACAGTTGGGAGTTATTCATGCTTTTGCGTGAGTGTAAAGATTCTGTAGCATGAAGGAGATGTGGATAATCAATTTTATCAAGAGCATCATAATTAAAAAACGTTATCGCTAGCCGAAATGTGTGAATTTATGGACCAAATGTTTGTGAAGCAGACGACCCAATTTTCTTGTCCAAAGAAGAACACCCGTTCATTTCACTTCACTCCATGTAAGTCCTGTTGGGTTAATTAATAGGAACCTTTAGATTCTAGGACGAGGACGAGAACGAGTACGAGATTTGACTGGCCGTTTTTAGCGAAAATACTTAGAGAGTTTATAACCCGGACGGTTAATCTTACTCTATGTTAGCAGCTTAGGTTGCTCAGTTATTCTTACTGCTGGTAACTGAGCCTTTTCCTGATCGAAAAATGCTAATTAAACTACTACCGTGTTGGTGATTTGCTTTGACACGACGATATTTTTGCAAAATCTCATACTAAAATGACGACGGTATAACGTTTTTCCCGCCAAAACGACGCTGGTTTGCGCACGCTCATTGTTTTTCCATGAGAAAATCTCGTACTTGTAGTCGTTCTCTTCCTAGAATCTAAAGCTCCTCTATTATCTGAATGGGTGACCGTCTGGGAATCGCCTAGAGCTGCTGTACACTTTGGGTGGTCAGGCTGGCGTTGCAGCCATCAACCGTGCCTTCCACCTTTTCGATCGTTTGTGTGCTGAGGTTTTCTCAGCCGATCTCAGCCTTCCAGTTACTGGGGGTTATTCTCTGGGTACTCCGGTTTTTGCTGGCGAGTCCCAGTCGACGTCAACGCTGCATTGTGATTGCGCCAGGGCGTACTGTCAGTTCAAGCCTTACTCTGTTGTGCTGTCATCGCTTAGGGTGCGTTTCTTTAGGAGAATCCAAGATTGGATTTTTGATCTCAGATCAGACGGATGCTTCGTTCCCAAAGAAACGAAGAATCCGAAAACGGATTTTGCTGGTGCGACAGCCCAGTTTCAGCCGGTTATGATAAATACAATTTGTATCAAAATGAAGTTCTGCGAAAATTTAAGACTTTCTGTAAATTTCGGGTGCACGGAAGGAAAAAATAGCACTGAAAACTCACCTTGATTGGTCGCCGTCTTTCACGTAAAATGGCGGGAAAGTGTACTTTCACAAGACTACCCGGCGTTGGCCAAACGTAGTGTTTTCGGATCCGTCTCCCAAGGAAACGCATGGATCATGAATCCGAAAAATCTGGATTCAGATCTGATCTAATGAATCCACTCAAGGAGTGGATTCTTCAGATAAATAATCCATTTTCGGATTTTAGTAAAGAAACGCAAAATCCGCTTTTGGATACAAGAATCCGGATTTGGATTTTCCCAAAGAAACGCACCCTAAGTGAATTTAATTAATTCAGTGTGGGTAATGTCGTTTTATGTTTCAGACGTGACGTTAAACAAAAAAGCCAAACAGCAAATTGCAGAGACAATGATGAATGAAAACAAAAAGCAGGAACCTTCCAAAGATGTCCATCTTCAAGCTCTCAAAATATTTATCAATCTTTTTCCTAAGGGTATGATTGAACTTCTTCATAAAATAATTGAAATATGTTGGGGTGGGATTAAATGCTCTAGTGTGTCTAAAAATTGGAAGTCGAAAAAAAAAAAAGGCAAAAACATTCGATTTTGACTTTACGCAGCCCCGCAAGCATTTCGCTTTTAACCTCATTGTGTGTAAGAATAGAGGACATGATGGTGACCTCACACTAGGATACTTGGTAATGAATGATGTTACGATACAACTCTGTGGGAAACTAGAATAATGTACCACCCCAGATAGGAAAAAATCCAGTGGCGCCAAATCTTGTGGAAGAGGGAATTGTAGACCGTCCCTCCATAATAAAACGAGAAATAAAAACAGTGTTGGCAGAAAGACTGACTGAGCTAGAATAGCAAGAATTACCAGCGAAAAGATTAAGTGCTTATCCAGATCGTATGACAGAAACTTAAGTGTCAGAATATTAATTTCTGGCTAACTCGTTCCCAGGTTATTCAACCGTTCCACACTCTTATTTCTCTGCTCTTCACTTTACAGTTTTCAGTTTGTGTGTAAAAACTACGCTAAAAAACTTGCTTTGATTTTAGCTGACGATAACGATGTGATGTTTTCAGACGAGATAATTCGCCCTGTTCTCGCAGCAATGAAGGTGATTCAGTTTTATAATTCAGTACCGCAGTTTGGCTTAAAGGCGTTTAAAAATCTGGCGCACGCTTATAGGATTTGTTCCGCGGATATGTTGCACAGCAACTTTAAGTCTCCGATCCTTCTTTTTGCACATGCTAGTTTTCTTGTGCTTTTAAGTGAAGGAAAGGCAAAATAACTGCACAATTCTCTTTCCTTGATTATTTGAGACGCCTTCGTTTTGAAGGTGCAGAGGGATGGCACCCGGAATGCATCCGCCAAGCATCGGGATTTTCAAGACTTTCTAGCCTTCTCGGATAACCGATCTTCCAACCCTGGTTCATGAACTCTGAGTGACAACCACTGACGGTCACTCTGATCGCAAAAAGCAGGGTACGGAGTTACTGGTGTTCTTGTGTTGGCAAAGGTGACAACACTCTGTTGGGAACCTTCAGTCCTGTTATATTTCATCAGGAGCGTACAATAGACGTACTGTAGCAAAGGGCATTGTGTAGTTATGCGAGGCTCTTTATGGCCAGGAAATGCTCGAATTTGAGTCTGAATCCGCGAGAAAATCAATAAAAAGCACAGAGATTTGGAATCGCGTTAACAGCAAACGGCATTGAGCTACTGCTTGTCATAAAACAATAAATTCTCATTCTCGTTGTAGTTGTTGCGCTAACAGCAAACATCTTGACGTTTGACGCAGAAGTAGATTCTACTAAGCTCTCGCAATTCACCTTTATCACTCGGCGGCCATCTTGGAGTCCGTGGGGAATAAAGGTTTTGTCTTTGCATTGTCTTTGCCCGTCCAGCCTCACACTGAATGAGAGGTTCGACGGGCAAAATCTTTAGTTTGGACATTGAGTGATATGGACCAATTGTATCAAGCGAGATGTGGAAGCTTACGATTAACCCCGGTACGCGAATGAAGAGATGTATGAATCTATGATTACTCGGGAATGCTCGGAAAAAAATCGCGTGCTTCTAGCAGGGGTCGCACCAATGACCTTCCACTAACTAATTCGTATCCTCCCAGTCTGCAACGAAGTTTGAGGTTATTTGGTTAACCTTCTTGGTGTCTGCTCAAATAAAGCTCGTTCTTTATTTCTTTGATGTTTCATATTTGACAGTCACATATATCCTCATCTGAGCTGCAAGCGTGTGGTTGTCAATTGCTAATGGCACTGTCAGCTGATGGTAAGTTTGAAATCCTTTTACTGAGTCACAGACTTGTTCTTTTCCGTGATCCCTCCTCAGTTTTGCATTTGGTGTATTATAAGTTTCCTACGGGAATATTTCAAGTGGCGGGTTAAGCTAATTCGTGATGCAGCGAACTCTGTAGATCGGAGTGTGACCACATTCTCAGAGCAAGGGAACGCAAGCCTCCTTGATCTGGACCTAAGTTGTTTGAAACAGTTTCAGCCATTTGTAGTGATAGAAGCGTAAAAAATACGCTGTGAAGTAACGTTCTCGTGGTCTTCGCTTTCCTCTTTGCAATGTGGCCATCTGCCTCTAGGATGCTGTCGTCGTAAGATACGCCAGCAAATTACTTCACTACATGACTGCATACATGTAACACGCTAATTTAACGTGTTTGTCTTACATATACCAGAGGCTGCAGGTGAAATTATTGGTCGCTTCGGAGGAGTGCAGGACCTTTTATCAGCCTTGAGAGCTTTTCCCGACGATAAAGCAATTGCCTCCAACTGCTGC
>NC_090884.1:45449810-45459810 GCF_036669925.1 Montipora capricornis
TGCCCATTATTTAGAGGCCATTTAAGTATTCAGATTTTTCAGTTACTGAACCGCGAACTTCGGACTGAAATTTGCGTTTTTGCCAAATATGAAAGAGTTTTGTTTGATTTCAGCTCATTTCTTGCCTGCTATCTGCAAATTTCAAGCAACCTCTCAAAATAGCCTGCGCTGCTGACGGTTTTCTCCCAGCAAACGAGCGGCGAATCCGCGAGGGCATTGGGCGGGGATTTTCTTCCCTCCCCAATGCCCTCGCGGCTTCGCCCCTCGATGGCTCGCTCGCAAGGACAAAACCGCCAGCTACACAGAGAGAGACAAGTTAGAAAAAAGAAAATTTCCATGCTTTTGTGACAAGCTGCAGACGGCCTAAATCTCTGTCTTTCTTCTTGACTATAATTTGCGGTTTCAAATTCAGGTTGGTGATGTTGATTCAAGAATAAATATTTTAGTTGCCCTATGTCGGAAGTCACGTTTTTCGGAATTTTTATTGCACGATAAAAATTATCCCTATTCACCGAGAACAACCGAGCGAAGACTAAAGCAAAGCCCTGGCTTCTGCGTAAGTTGGGGCAGATTTGATAGTCAATGTCAAAAGTGCTTTTGAACTTTTTTGTCAATATAAAATATTGAAATTCGCGATTCATTGGATTAACATTAGTTTCTCTGTACTTGCCAAGTGGGAGAATATTAACAAAAATGCATCTTGATCATTTTGTTGTATTTCACAAGTTTTTTGTATCTTTGAATTTGTCATTTCATTAGAGGACATTAAGGATGAAATGAAGCTAAACCCGAATATTACCAAATTACTATCTGAAGCCAAGACGACGTTCTCAGACGATGAACATGAGGTAAGAAAAGCATGATTTGTTTTCATAATTAAATCACTCTGACGTGCAAAGCATCTCAATGCATTCTATCTTATCCCTTAAAGGACAAGGGGCCCGTTTCTCGAACGTCCCGAAACTTTACGGGCCATTTTCGGGTGTCACAATTCCCTTTGTATCTGAAGAACGGATAGGATTTAAGTCGTCAAACTTCACAGTTATTTTCCTTTTTGTTACCTTGAAAACATGTTAAAAGATCGGCTTTCCAAAACAAGCAGTTGGCAGTTTCAAAAATGTCTTTTCGGGCCCGAAAAGGTTTCGGGACTTTCGAGAAACGGGCCCAAGGTCGCTCTAAAATGTGAATAATTTTTGTACCCACCAATTTAAAGTTCATACAGAGATTACTTATTAACTGTTGTTTGAGTCCCCAGTCTGAATCCTGGCCTAATCCCTCTCGAAAGAAGCTAAAAACATTAAATAGAGCGCCGCTATTTTGAGCGGAACTTAGTAACCGGCTGGCATACGGAAGTATCTATGGAAACAAAGCAAGGGAGTGATTTTGAATATATAATAAATAGAAAATCGTATGAACTTGCTCGTGCGTTTCGTGGTTTATGGCCTCTCGCGAAGTTTTGAAAGTTCTCCAATCGCAATTTGAAAACCTGTCTCGTGCTCATAAATCACGAAGTGCACTTGTGTTCATACGATTTCCTATGCATACTACACTATTCTTACTTTCGACGCTTTTCTGCATGCGGGAACTGAAATGTCTGAGTAAAGCCAATTTCACCCCCAGTTTTTTTGGTTATTGTTGGCCAACATTTGCTGGGTGGGAGATGTTAGAGCGCAGCTCAGTGTACGAAGAATGTTGGACAACATTTATCTTAGTTACGGAGTGTTTATCTGGGGAGTTAAACTTTCGTAAGATGGGGGAATGGAGGTAAGCAGGATACCGCGTTCCACTGTCATGTGGACCCTCTCTATTTTTTAATTTTCCCATTGTTTGACCTATCAGTTATATTGAAAAAACGCGTTCAATTTCTTCACAGGATCTACTTACGGCTGCAGCGAGTGCGCTAGCAATGCTGGGAGGAGGCCAGCGTTCAGGAAGACGTAACAGTTCAGCACGGTCCAGACCAAGAAGTGCGGCCAGGAAATAAAAATTATTGAAGTTTTAGTCCTATGCTAGCTGAACGTTATTTATCAATGTAGTAATTGTCCCGTTCTGAGCTCAAATTGGCTCTAACTTGATTTTCAAACTTTTTCCAACCAATCAGAAGCAACTGTGTGACTGCTTTGTCTATCCACCTCTCAGTGGTGGATCAGTGCTGAGCTCCCATTTTCGCGCTCTTTCAATCGGTAGCCCACGCAAGCTGCCTGATTTCCTTAGCTTTTCACTGGCATTCTCATCTGTATGTGACGTTTTTTTTTTCGGACTGGTTCTAAAATCGCTTTATCTTATGAATAGCAAGGGGTCGCTTTTCCGTAGCACCGTAAAAACGCTGCAGCAATCCTGAATACACGTGGCCCACCATTTTGTATTGCTTCGTAAGTTTAACTATATAGAACCTTGACATTCATTACATTCTTAGTTCCAATCACAATTGCGGCTATCCAAACCATTACGTTAGATTGGGAGGAGTAGGGTTCACGTTGAGAATCAGCCAGGAGGGTTTACCATTAGTCAACAAAAACCGAAAATTCCGGTTGGAAATTCAAATGGTACAGCTCCTTCCACCGGAAAGTTTGCGAAAATGATGGAAATCCTCAGACGTATTCCTCTTTTCCCGTTGCAACGGAAATGACCGGAAAAATCCTGTACCATTTGTAAACTCCCACTCGACCCGGCTCACTTCGATCTGTTTTCCCGCCTTTCGACACTGCAGATGCAGCAGCCATTTCAGTTTGGCATTGTTTCTTCTAGCCTCGAGAGACTCGGGCCTGGGGAAACGCCACACCGGGGAAATCCTGTACCATTACAAGCGTTCCATTCCAACCGGATTTTCCGTGCAAATGATAAAACTGGAGTAGACGCCTGAGATCTTCCCCGGTTGTATTGTATGTGGTGCGGTTTTAGATGCGCGTCAACTGTAAATAACTTATCTACCGTTATACACAGTAGAAATGAACTCTTTTGGAAGCCCCCTTGTATCCGCTATGCTGTTGGAAGTGAACAGTCCATTTACGAAAACAGAACTATGCATGATCTTTCTTGGCAGTGGCGCAATGGTAAAAGACGCACACAAAATCATATGTATACTGGTTAAGGCGATAGTCGTAGTTGTTGGGCATAACGCATTCCTAAATACGACTGTTAGTGCAAGGAGCAGTGACTTTTTTACTTCACAATCGCAAGTTACTGAGAGATTCATTTCAGTAGACAAGCTCATAGACCAAACATCTCCCAAGCCCGTATACTTTTCATGGTTACCAGAAATCTCTCAGACCTACGGCAAACTTAGCTTTACCATTTTTACCTCGATATTCCTCTTTCAATGGCCGTAAAAATTACCAAAACCAGCAGTCATTTGCCACTTGACCGAGCTTGTGGGAGGAAACTCGCAAACTGCTTTGTAATGCCAAAATTCTTGAAAAACGCAAATGAAAATCAAATCATTGAAGCCATGCCAGTCACTGCTCGGTTGCATGTTGGTCAAAGGCCAGCATTCTCTTCTTCCTTCATTTCATTACTCGTGCGACACATTAAAAAAGTGAAATTTCGAGAGGAAAGCATTTTTGATATTGAGTGACAAATTTATCTTATTGAACCTAGCATATTCGGGTCTAGATACATTTAAGGGTTAGACAGAAATTCTTTCTTGTAGCAACGGGGTGAAGTCTATTTCGTTTTGTTGTGGATATATCTGATTTGCATTGTTATGTTTTCAAGGATACCTTTATATGGAAAAGAAGGTATTTTTAAATGGACAATCAACCCTTTTTCGATGGTGTGTAGCTGTAAATGGCCTAGATAGATAGCTTATTTAAATGGTTACCCTAGTTTTGGGTGTAGCATATTTTTATACACTGTCATGAAACCGCAATGTAAATAAATCCGAAATCTGATCCAACATCTTGGAAATTTGGTCTCTTGATACTGCATTTTGACGCTGGTTTTGACCTAAAAAGAGCTTTAGGTTATGAATTCCGCCCATATTGCTAGTGCTCGTGCGTCGCCCATGGTTGAAAAACAGCCTTGACGAGGATATACCCTCCGGAACATGTCAAAGCTCGGAATTGAATGTTGCGCCATCCTTCCCACTTTGGGTGTCGTTCGCCTTATGCAATTACGCGGGCAAAGTGCTTAAGAAGTAAGCTTATTAGAGGTAAAGGAAGCAAACATATTCTGTTAGTTAATTTTTTAGCTTGGTAAACACAGCGGTCGAGCAGGTACTAAACGTAAAGAAATACATGCAGGCCAAAAGGAGAGAATTGTTTGTTGACAAATAGAAGCTCTTCCGTTTGCGGCGATTACACGCAAACACGAAGCCTATTGACTGAGTAAATCACGTCTTCGTTCCCATAGCGAGGGTTCGCTATATCCAAGTTTGCACAAAGTTGCAATTCTTTTGCATACATTTCACTGAGAATGGGTTCAAGAATGAAGTTCGTTTACCAGAACTTTCTCTATAAGGGGACTCGTTCAATCGAGATACGAAATACAATATTATATACTGCAAATAGAATGTTTGTTAAAACAACTGAATGTCACTCAGGTCGGAAACGAACCGGCACCATCAACAAGCTGTTGATGATGCACGCGACAATTGCCTTGTCGTCGAGGTTACCAATTGCATCAATTTCATCGAGATGTTTAACATCATCCTTGTAGGAAATTTTTTTCTTAGGTGGCCCCAAGACTCTGTGTAACGACATGAGTTTTTTTGGCAAATATCTCGAACGATTTTCTAACACGAGACTCCACATTGAATTGTTCAAAAGACCAAAAGCTGCGGGCTTGATGTTTTTACTCTTGCCACTATTACCCGCACTGTTGATGATAACAGACGTTCTGAAAGATTTAAGCCCTTACGTTAATGGAACAACTGATCTCTCGGCGAGCATACACGAGCATACACAGGAGTAACTAAAAATACTGTGACGCCACAGCTTTTTCAGAAAATAGCGCCATTATCACCGAATGTTTGTTTGCTTTATAGTTGCAGCTCGAAATAAACAGAAATTAGTGATACCAGAGGACAATTTTTCTACGGTAGACCAATTCCTTGAACTATATAAATTCCCACGAAAGCTTACTCAGCCATTCCGATTAGGACAATTTCACTTGGTCAGATTTCATTGCTAAAATAACTAATAACTAGTGATCGGGTGATTTGAGCGGTGCCAACCGCAGGAGAGAAGGAAAGTTTGCTGAAAAATTCATTTGACGCCCAGTTCTTTTTATTTTGGGAGAGAGAAAAAGACACCTTGTTTATGGATTACTCTTGAAATATTAGAAACAGCTTCCAGTAAGATTAAATAGTCTAAATAATATACTTCTCTTAAGCATGGACATAAAGGGCCGTATAATAAAAATCTTAAAAGCTTTATTTTGAATGAGCAATCAGATATTATTTCGTTATCATTCAGAAAAGGATAGATAAAGACGAAAAAAGCCTCAATGGGGGAAAAAGAGCTTCAGATCTGTTGGTTACCGAAGCTGTTGATATGCAAATTAAGGGTAGCATCAAACAAGAAAATGACAATCCTGAGGTTTTTAAAAGTGTTAATGATTTAGGCAATCGTGCGTTGTGTCTTTTCAGCTAGCAAAAAGTATATCTTCCCGTAAACATGATTCATGCGTGAATAGGATCTGTTGTTCAACATGTAAACATTTGGAAACAAAGGGCGCTTTTCACGCAAATTGGAAGTTACAAGAACGCAATCTTCTTAATCAAATACTGGCCTAACGACACTATACAATGTTGATTTTAATCTTGATCAAGTGAGGAGTTAAAAGCAGGTTATTTTGTCAGCTTCCATCCTTTTACGGGTCCGGCCATTGACGAAGTCGTTTTTAACTCAGAAGCAATCAGATTTTGAGGACTTGAGATCCATTCTCTACCAAGGTAAGTTGATGTAATGGTTAAGATGTACAATAGTTTCAAAGCAAGGTCATTGTTACGGTATATTTTCCAGAGAAATTGGCTGAATCTGCAGTTATCTATCTCAGTGCAAAAGGTTAAAAATCATAGTGTAAGAATTTTATCGAATACGCTGCAGAACTGTGGATATTGTTATAGTAGAGAGGGGATATCGACCGCAGTTCACTTGAAAGCCTATACTTCTAAGGGAATAAAGTTAAAAAAAAAAAAAAAAAAGAATTTATGAACGAATTTCAAACAGAGACACACTTAGAATTTAGTGTTTTAACATTAAAGAGCAACGAAAACCCTGCGTCCCAATGCAACAATCCCCGATTGCACTACCTAAACCGCCTCAATAAACATAACTCCTAACTTCGGCAAAGATCAGCCTCCAATTGCACAAATTTCTCCGCTCATACACTGCTTAAAAGCTTGTTTCTTGAAACAACGAGTGCATGCAACAGGGGCACCCAACGAAAATATAGTTCAAAACCACTTCAACATAGCATTGTTAAACGTATTTCAGTATTTAAACGGTAGATATAGGCATATTTTTATCCCCTAAACAGTTTTTATCTGTTCGGACTCCCTAGCTGAAAGTCTAGTGATCCGAAAATTATAGGGATCAAAACTTACCTTTTCGAAAATTTCAGCCAGAAAAAAGGCTCCCGAAAATTCGAGGTGGCCCTTTTAGGGTAAAAATCCGTTAAAAATGGGCAATCATACCATGTTTTTAATCCTAGGACAGGCAGGCAAGCAAGAAATTTTAAAACAAATGTTGCGAAAATTCTAGATCTCAAATCGTCTTCCGAACAGATATTTTTCGAAAATTGACGTTGGGTGCCCCTGATGCAACACCGGTCTGGTCAGCAATTAGCTTTATGGTGACTGTTGAGATGTCCACCCAAAGTCTATCTTGATCGTTTTCCCTAAAAAAAGACTTGAATAACGCTTCCCTGAAGGGCTTTGTACATGTTTTTGAACGAGAAAGTGATCCTGTCAATAATCAACCTGATCTATCTCCCTCTTTTTTATCAGTTCAGCACAAATGGATCGTGAGGCCAAAATGCTGCTCTTTATGGCAGCACTTTCGTGTCGCATACCTTTGTGCAACGCGGACGTCCTCAGAGGAGTAATCCCTGCTTTCGAAACTGCTGATAAGATGCTCTCTGCCGAGATGAAATCATTTCGCAAGATACTGGGCGCTCTGTCTCGACAAGTCATGTTACAGCAAATGTTCGTTGAGGAACGCATCAGGTCTGATGGTGACTCTGGAGTAAAACATGTACGCCATAATAACGAAGGGACACGGAACTACTTCGCAGAGACCCATGGAAACTCTAAAAGGCTCTTGTCCATTCACGAACACGCTAATAACATCCGCACCGTTGGTTTGGGAGAGTTCATTGCAGTGCTGAATGGAGTGGAATTCAGAACAAGGCACAACGACTATCGACTGTACATGCCTAGTAGATCCAGCAAAGACTACCACGCAACAGAACCGATTCCATTTCCAGATGTACCACCAGAGGTTCAAAACGAGACCACTGTTCAAAAGCAGATCGTTGAAATGCGTGAATGGTTCAAGGCGTGGAAATCTCAAAACCACACCGTCAGAGATTACCGCAAGTACTTCAAACCAGTTCTTTGCTACTTGGAAGGTGCATGGACCACAGAAACAAAAGACATCGACGAACCATTTGAAAGCGACAGGCACTTTATTGATGCGAAATCCTGGTTTGATCTACAAGAAAAAGTCCGTTTTACCTCCTACACCGGACGGAAAGACAATCTTGAGAACTTTTCCTTTCTGCCAACTACTATCATAGCCATAATTAACGAAACGATCCCAGTCTTCGCTCAGTGGAATTATCGCATTTCGTGCCATCCATTGAGTCGGGATATTCCGTTGAACAGGTTTCGTGTCGTTGACGAGTTACAAGCAAGGCTTCCCTCGGGGCGAAAGTACGAAGATCAGGCCTTTTCCAGGGCAGCAAGATTCCAACTCAATCCTAGAGACTCTGACAACTGGTCTGAAGGCTACAACAATCCAAGGTTTACGCTACTGGACGAGCTTATGAGTGAAATTCCAGGAAAGGATAACTATCAGGGAAATCTGACTGATGAAGCTTTTGGGTTGGCAGCACATACCCTTGATCCAAACAAACCGGCTGGAAAGCTAAACGCCGCTCACTATCATCGTTGGTTTAGAGTCGAAGAAAAGGGTGCCATGGGTTTATCGGTGAGGCATCGTGGCTTTGCAGATGAAAATTTGTTCATGGCTATGACAACACAACCTAAGGTGGCAGGAATGACACTTGAGACATGCAAGGGCCCAAGACGGAGACCAAAATGCAACAAAATCACCCAGAAGTTCTCGTACGCCATTCCACTTGAAATAATATACCTGACACCTCTGAATAGCTGGAATCCATTTAATCTAGAGTATAAAGGTGACGAGAGGAATCCTTACGGGAAAACAGTATACTTTGGTGGTCGCTACGGAGGAAGAACCCCTGAAAAGGCGTACAACGGCACAAACAGCAAGAAGTATTATATGACCCCTTCAGCGTTCTTCTCAGGAAAAGAAGTGAGTGTTGACGCAGCGGACACCACAAAAAATACTGTTGGGGTTTTGGACAGGGATGGTAATGTTGCGATCACTCGAGCTAGTGGAACACGCATCTTCATTCCTCCCATTAGTGGTATTGGTGCCTGTCGTCAAAGGTACCCCATAATGCCCGTGCATGGAGAGGGAAGCGCTGCGTGGAAGGAACTTGAAGCAGTGAAAGACATATTAATGAAGTCCAAAACGTACGAGAAGATGTACAGAGAACCCCTGGAAGGAGGCTCTGGTGTTTCACCGACTGATCGTCCCGTGACGAAACTTCTCACACTGGAAATGGAGTACGCAACAAAGTCGCCACCGGGATCACACACTCACGAAATCACTTTGACCGAAGAACAGATGGAATCGGCCAAGAAAGGAATAGTTTTGGAGGATATCATGACGACAAGCCAAGCTGGCCACGAGCACATCATCAGTGTTGTGTGGTTAAAGGAGAAATGGCGGGTAAGGACGTGCAACAGTGGCAGCAATACTGGGAAATATCGATGCTGGGACCGTCACGGCATGTACTTGACTGTGAATCAAAATGCTTAACGCCTTGAGGTTCTTAGCAGTGTTGCATCTCTTGGAAAACATTAAGGGCGCCTTTGATTGGTCTATAAGTGCAAATGCATAACTTCAGTAAATAAAAGCGAACTAAACCCAGACAGAAAGAAGACAAAGAAGAAGCTTCATTTAGAAACATTAAGATCAATCATCACTGGTGTATGAGACCAGAAACTTTCCTTTACCCCGTGCGCGCTTCTTTAGTCTTCTCCTTGAATACTTCTTCGACACACAAAACTATTCAATACCCTCCGAAAAATGATTTTGGTTTATTCTTAGCCAATCATAAGGCGTACTTCATGTACTAGGCCAAACGTCAAGATTTCTTTTTAAGGTGACGAAAATAGTTGTATTGATAACATTATTAGTTTCCGGGGAAACAAGAATAAAGAATGGTCGAGGGAAACTGGCGTTTGCGTAAATGAGAGTTGTACCAACCCCACTGACACCTGTTGATGGCTTTGCTTGATCTCTTCTGAGTCCTACTGATAAGATGCATTTTTCAGCGCGTGTACTTAACCCTTTAAGTGCTAACTGCGCATGTAGCCGTGAAAAATCCGATACTACTTTCAATATTTGCTTCTAGTAAAACTTTAGTCAAAGCGCAATCTCGTACCCAGAGTCCTCGGGCTTCTTGGTCAGCGGGTGAGCGCCCGGAGAGACTCTGGGATAATCGACTCCATCTTCGCAGAAAACGTGGGTTCCGGTCTGATTACGTATGCTTGAGTTTAAACGGAAACAGAAAAGAGAAAACCGTAAACAGTAGAAAAAATGGCTGGTTGAAAGTGTTCGAGAAACAAGAATTTTAGCCTTACTCACAAAGAAACTGGAGAAATGTTCATTGGCTTGCTGTAAGAGCAAATGAAGATGAAACCTCTGACGCTTTCGGTAAGTGTATTTTTAGTGTTTCAGCG
>NC_090884.1:45464810-45473881 GCF_036669925.1 Montipora capricornis
TTTGTCTTTTGATGGCTGTTAGAGTGGTAACCTTTACAAACAAACTCGTGTCTATACACCGCATAATTGTTCGGATATACTTAACGCGTTAACCTGTTCATGTCCAAAAAAGAGCAGACGTAATTTTAGATGCAATAACCATAAATAAACGTTTTAAAAGGAGGTGGAACGCTACTTGCCATTAATAATTCTTTATCTGCTACCCGCATTGATACTGTTGGCCCCATTTCGATTTTGGACTATGTAGCGGCTCAATTGTGCCTTGAGAATGATCGTAAGTTAATTGTGATAGTTATCTACAGACCTCCCGATTCCCCTGCTGACTGGATAAACAGCTTTCAAGATCTTATGGACAGTTTTGGAAACGATTCTAACGTTTTGATTCTTGGCGACTTCAACATGCCCAACATTAACTGGATCGAGGGCTCTGGATTCTCGAATGCATTAGATCTGGCTGATTTTTGTGACTTTCTTGGCGACAAAAATTTATTTCAACTAGTCACTGAGCCGACCAGAGCTCACAATATCTTGGATCTTGATATTACTAATATGGAGGATTCTATTTCAAGTTTAGAAGTTTCCAAAGACTTGTCTATTCCATCAGATCATTATTCCGTGATATTTGACTTGCAAATTTCCCACTGGAAAATAAAATCAAGTCTAAGAGTTGTTTACAACTTTAAGAAAGGAGACTTTGGTTCCCTGAGGACACTGCTTAAATCAACGTCTTTTGATGACATTTTTCAGGACAATGACATTGAAACTTGCTGGTCTACTTGGAAACAAAGATTTATTGAAGCCGTCGACAAATGTATTCCCAAGTTAAAGCTGAAAAGCGCAAACACTCCACCGTGGATTGATGGTGAAGTTATTCATTCTATTAATAAGCGCAACACCTTGAGAAGAAAAGCAGTTAAAAATAATACCACAGGCGTATGGGAAAGAGTGAAGCAATTGCGTCGGGAAACAAAATACCTTATCAGAGCCAAATTTAACGGCTATGTACAGAAGCTCACTTCAAGCGCTTCTGGACTCAACAAGAATAAGATTTGGTCCTTTTTTAAGGCTAAGACCAGTAAGGGTTCAATACCCGCGACTGTTGTGCACAATGGGATAAAGTTATCTTCTCCTCTTGATAAAGCCGAAGCTTTCAATAACTTCTTTGCTTCCACTTTCCAGCAACCAAGTCTGTCGTCTGCTCTACCTTCCATACATCCTGTTACTACCTCCCTCTTATCAGATATTCAACTTATTGTACCTGAAGTTTTACAGAATCTGCTTTCTTTGGATGTTTCCAAATCAGCTGGACCTGATGGTATACCAGTATCTAATTATAGGCCCATCTCGTTGTTAAGTTGTTAAGTTAAAGATGTATGGGATATCTGGTTCCCTTTGGGAGTGGTTTAAGGATTATCTCAGTAACCGCAAACAGTGCGTAGTTGTTGATGGCACTAAATCCAGCTTTACATCTGTGATTTCGGGGGTTCCTCAGGGAAGTTTACTAGGCCCATTTCTTCCGGACGTCACATCGGCTGGTACATGTACGGTACTTTTTGCGGACGATACCAAATGTTACCGTGCACAGAGATCTCCACAGGACCATCTTATTTTGCAATACGATTTAAATGGTCTGGTATCCTGGAGTTACGATTGGGATCTCAATTTCAACCCATCCAAGTGTGACGTACTAAAGATCTGTAGAAAGAGAAATCCAGCTTTTCGTAATTATACTATTGAAGCTAATGCTCTTAGTGAGACCAATTCGGTGAAGGACCTAGGTGTTGTCATTTCAAGCACTTTGTCATGGCACAGTCATGTCATCTCAACTGTTGCCAAATGCAACAAAATTTTGGGTTTCCTTAGGCGAAACACGCCTAACTCTTTGGGAATTGATCTGCGCCGTGCTCTTTACCTGTCCCTGGTACGCTCAACCTTGTGTTACGGAAGCCAAGTTTGGGCCCCTCAGTCAAGCACTCGCGATCTACTTTTGCTTGAACGTGTTCAGCGTCGTGCAAGTAAATACATTCTTGCACCAGGTGGAGCGTGCTTCGCAGATCTTTCGTACAGAGATAGGTTGATAAAACTTGACTTGATTCCTGTTTCCTATTGGTTTGAATATCTAGATTTGGTCTTTTTCTATAAATGCCGTAACGGCTTCTTTAACCTCGACATCTTTAAGTATGTTACTCCATATAGTAAGTCCAGAGTAACTAGGAACTCCTTTATCAGTATTGATTATAAGCCGAATTTAACTAAAACCTCAACCTTCAGGGATTCTTACTTTAATAGGATTATACTTCTCTGGAACTCATTGCCTTTTAATACTAAGGAAAGTACTACTCTTTCATCCTTTAAAACGAAAGTTCGTTCGCATTACAAGTCACTTCTTCATTCAGCTTTTGATCCTGACCGAATAAGAACTTTTAAAACTATTTGCTCTAAATGCAGATCTGTTACCCCGGCAACAGTCTGTTGTCGATAAATTATTATTAGTATTATTGTTTTATTTGTATTATGTGTCACATTATTTGTGAGTTATGTATCTGTTCGTATATTGAATCACATATGTTTATGTAAGTATGGGGCATGTTCATATGGACTTCGAGTCTTTTCATGCTCTGTTGAAGCTATTAAATAAATAAAAAAAATAGAAAATTTAATTCAGCTTCTGACATTAACTTCCGCTGCACTTCACTTTAATTCAAGGCAATAAATTTCAGGCCAATTAAAAATATTATGAAGAGGTCTTGACGCCAAATCGCCTGGAAGTGAGTTTATTTTGACTACATTTATTCATTCGTTGTAGATAGTAGCTGTACTTTCTGGTATACATAAGTTGGTACAGAACTTTGCAGCCACAATTGTGTTAAGACTGAGAAAACAAGTGTTAATAAATGTCATTGTTATACCTCCCAACTCAAATAAGTTTTCCGATTGGAGGAGAACGTGTCACGTGTCATGGGTCAAAACTCCCTAAGGAAACAACGACTTGAACTTTCGACTCGTACGTGATCAGGAGGTGCACCTTTGAAACAGCGGGCAAATTCCGTGTAAAAATCCGTGTAATGTTCTATTTTGAGTTGTGAGGGAGGTATAACAAGACACTTAATGAATGGCCCCACTCACTGTTTCCCTTGAGGCCAGTCATTAAGTGCTTAGTGCAGCCACAATGATGCTTGACACTGCTAAGAGCAAGCGAGACGATACAATGAAAGGCTTAGAGAAAATAGGAGAAAAGAGGAAATTATTGACTGAAAAACAGCATGAACTGTTGGACAAGGCCAGGTCGTCAATCGTCAACAACAAGCACTGCCCAAAATAAGGCAAAAGCTTAGGTTACCCAGTCTGTTAAAAGAGCCAAAAAATAATAAGCATTAGACTCTTTTTGGTTACAAATAGTCTTTGTTGGCTTTTATTGTATGTAAGACATTAGGTAACTGTGAACTTTGATCATAGTTAATCGAGGAACTGGTCATGAAACCTTAAAACCTTTGAAAGCGAGAACAATGTTGGTGCAATCGATGTTGAATTGACCGTGACTGTGCACAATCTTTTGCTTTCGCTTCGCACGGGTTCGCAAATTAGTTGCGCATAATTTAATCGTAAGATTTTGACTGGTTATCTTCTCGAAAAAAGGTGTGTTTTGTGCACCGTCAAGGCAAAAATACAGACAAAAACATAAAATAAAAAGACTTGTAAATATCTCTATACACGAAGTATGCTTTGATGTTATATTAACTGTTTAGAAAAAAAAATATATTGCTGCTTATCTTTCTCAGTTTTAAACGAATATGGACTTAAATTAAAGACATCTTAGCGGAAAGTACTGTACGTGATGTAATTTGGTAGCTGAAAAGTTTTCCTTGGTCACAAGTTTGAACACTTGTTACGAATGGAGACCGCTGAAAGCAACATGCACGGCTGTTACAATTATTAACACCTGCAACCTTCGATGGAATAAATTTTCAGTAATTGATGGAAGCAGTCTCAAACCGCTAATCAAATAGCAGGGTTTCTTCAAAACAGAAAGTCGATTTGAAGAGTTGAAAATATACATCAAAATGACCGTCTCGGAGTCTTGTAAGCACAGTTTGGAGAGATGGCTGCAACTTGTTCATCATCACAAAGGATTCTCGATCGCAATTTGTGCTTCTAACTTAGTCTTCTTCCTCGTAGCAGTCCTTGGAAATATTCTCGTAATCCGAGCTCTGTTCAAGGCCTCGTCGATTCAAACAAATTTAAAGATGTTCTTCAGTAGCCTCGCTTTTTCAGATCTGGTGGTAGGATTGCTCGCGCAATTCTCGAGTTCTGCTATAACGACAGTTATTTTAAAGATGAAAATAGATGGAACTAACAACTTCGAATTCCTCTGTCCGGGCATTTTATCTGCTTATAATTTCTTTGCTTTCTTCCTCGCCTGTGCATCGTTACTTACTGTAACAGCTATCACTGTGGACAGATTGCTTTCGGTTTCCCTCCATTTGCGATATAATGAACTTGTCACGACAAGGCGGGTTGCAGTACTTCTGGTGTTATTATGGGTGATAAGCCTCGCTGCAGCATTCACATATATTTCACTAGTAAAACAATCCAGGATAGTAACAGTGGTTGTTGAATGCATTGCATTTCTTTTTACATCTTGGGCATATGCAAGAATTTACAAAGTTGTGAGGCACCACAAGATCCAAATCCGCTTTGAACTTCAACAAACAAGTGATCATTCAGTTAGAGCGGGCCTTCTCCGACAACAGAAAAACGCTTTAGATGTTTTCCTCGTTTACGTTGTTTTTGTTGTCTGTTATCTTCCTCACGTTTTTGTAAGCATAATCCCACTGGTTGACAGCAGTTTCGCAGTCGGCGTGTATCATCACACCACAACTTTCCTCATTTTTCTTAATTCATCGCTAAACCCCATCCTGTACTGTTGGCGATATAGAGAAATACGACAAAATGTGAGAAGCGCAATGCACAAAATACTGTTTTGCTTCTCTTCGAGGCATTAAAAGGAAGACGGTATTGCATATAGCATAACTCTTGGAAGAAACTAAATGGAACCAGCCAACAAAAAGAAGCACCAGTGTCAGGGCTAATTTTGCAAGCTCTGCGAGTGCATGTACATTGTTATTGTACCACGTCGACCAACCAGTGACCACTCCTAGTTTACAATCAAAGGAGAACTGTGAAGAAACTGTGGATACATTGCTTACAAACTGGGAGTTCTATTGCGATCAGTTGCTTTCTGATCTTGTTAGGAAATAATGACAGAATTCTTGTTTGATTTTTATCTAAAAAGAATGCGTTATCATTGGCAGGCTACACCAGGCCTCGGTTGTTCAAAAGGTGGATAACTATCCAGCGGACCAACACTAGCAAACCCAATTTGAGTTATCCAGTGGATAGTAGTGATTCATCCTTCGAACAACTGGGGCCATTTTCAAATATCTGAAGGCTCCTCGTCTATGTAAACAGCAACGAATGCCTCAGTTTGCGATAAGTAAAACACTAATTGTTTCCAAAACGTTTCAACCTTACACGAAATCTGGAACGGATCATGAAACATGCTGTATTTGATTGTGTTATTTTTATAGATGCAAAAGAACCAGGTGAAAATAATCGCCAACCGGTGTCTTAGGCCCGCTCCTTTAAAAGGCCTACTCTGGAACCTTAACTCGCCCTAACTTGCAGACTGAGATTATGTTCAAATTTCCTTATCTCGCCCAAGAGATTATGAAGGTAAGAGAGGTTATCCCTCATACTGGCCCTGTTCCCATCGTAATCCCTCTTAGGTTATTTTTAGATCTCCTCCGGGATCCCGTATTCCCACGAGGGTTAACTGATAGCCAATCAGACGTCCCCATTTTTACTCATGTTGACAGCTGAGCGAATTCCCACGCAATGATTCACGTCGTTCGCGATTTACCATCAAACAAAAATGGTGGAAGATGTTGAGACAAACGCGTATATACATTTTGAGGACGAACGTGACTTGTTGACTACAGAGTAAGCGATTTCAATGACTTATGTTTTGAAACCTGTATCTTGGAAGGAAAGAGTTATGTAACCGACAGGATTTTCTACAGAATGGCAAATGGAAGACTATAGTCGATAAGTACGATCTCTCTGAATTTAATAAACGCATTCTCGGTTTCCTTTGCGGGATTAAGATGTGATCACTTAATTCTTATATGGTGATAAAGTAGACAGATAGAGCTCTACAACAGTACCAAACATAAAAATTTTTGAACCCGTGTTATCGGATTCAAGTGAATTTGCATAGCACGTATGTTAAATATAGCTGTCTCCTTAAAAAAAGATTTAACACGGTTTCGTGTATGGCACAACCTTGAATGTGGTATCATTGAAAACTAGACAATTAAGCGATTTCAGTTATAGAATTTGGAAACCTCTATCTTGAAAGCATCGAGTTTTATAAGCGACAGAATTTTGTAAACATTGGCAATTCGCAGACTACAGTCAACAATTAATATATCGCTGACTTGGTTAACGCGTTCTTGATTTTCTTCGCAAGATTAAAATATGACGACTTAATTCTTAGATATTCATAAATTAGACAGATATCAGACATGAAAGGAAAACTTGAACAGACAGTGCGATAAAAATGTATGAACACGTGGTATCGGATGGAAGTCAATTTGCAAAGCACGCATGTTAAACATACCTGCATCTTTCAAAATTATTAAACTCGGTTTCGTACATTGGACAGTGTTGAAATTGGTGTCACTGTAAACAACACAGTTAAGCGATTTGAATGATATACCTTTGCATCTTGTATCTTGAAAGGAACGAGTTTTATAGGCGACAGAATTTTGTACACAATGAAATATCGCGGACTAACAGTCACCAAGTAACATATTCCTGACTTGGTCAACGCGTTCTCGATTTTCTTAGCGGACTTAAACTATGGTGACTTAATTCTACGATATTCATAAATTAGACAGCTAACGCTTTCACACAGTACCAAACATGACAGGAAAATTTCAATTGACCGCGCGATAAAAATTTTTAAAACCGTAAGATCGGATTGAGGTCAATTTGCAACGCACGTATAAATGAAAATTTTGCAGTTATATTTATCTACAGATAATTAACAAACGCTTGCACAAAACTTTATCAGTATACTTTTATTATATACCGAAGGAAAATTTCGCAGTAATTGAAATGTCATTAACTGCGATTGATGCGATTGGCTACTTCGCCGTTAAGGAAATTTCATTAACTGCGAAATTTCTTCGCTAGAACATTATTGTGATTGATTACTTCGCCGTTAATGACATTTGAATAACAGCGAATTATTCATTCTGTATTCTACATTGAGTGCCTTTGTTGCGAAATTTTATTGTTATCTATAGAGTAGAATAATTGCAAAATTTTCATTTGTAAAAGTACCGGCGTAAAATATAGCTGAGTCGGTATCCCTCTTTCAAAATTATTTAACACGGTTTCCTACTTTAGAAAATCGGAAAATTGGTATCAGAGTGAATTATACAGTTAACCGATTTCCATGATATATGATGGCAAACTGCATCTTGACAGGGACGAGTTTTGTAAGCGACAGAATTTTGTAGACGATGAGAAAGTGCGCACTGAAATGGAAAGGTAACGCAATGCAACCAAGGTAAACATATCTGCATCTGTCAAAATTATTTAACACGGTTTGATAAATTGGAAATTCTTCAATTGGTATCACTGTAAACTAGACAGGTAAGCAATTCCAAGGATGTATGTTTGAAACCTGTGTCTTGCAGACAATGAATTTTATCAGGCCATGAAACTCAATTTTGAAAATGGAGAATGGCATCGTACAAAATTTGCTGCACTTCCCCTCCTCCACGAAACTCCACGTAACGCGCGCGGTAACATTATCCGCTGCAAAATTGATATCATCTAAAAATAACCTAAGAGGGATTACGTTGGGAATAGGGCCAGTATGAGGGTCACCTCGCAGCAGTATGAGGGATAACCTCTCTTACCTTCATAATCTCTTGTCTCACCTTAACTCGACTAATATCGCATTTTATCGAACACCCTCGACATCTCTCTCCACTGCAAAGTGGATACCAATTTAAATGGGCCTGATCCAATCAACCAAGATTCATACCGGTCCCCCCGGGAAAAGTGGTCCACGTCAAAAGGTTTTGAAATGTTTCTGGTTGCACTGAACTGTTCCATTGAGCTTTGGACCAAAATTTCCGGAAATTTTGGTTGATGGATCGCACCCAATACCTCAACCCACTCTCAGGGTAATTTCATAATTAATCCACGAAGGGAAGACACCAAAAAATAGGATTTCAACAATTTTAAACAATAGTATTTGTAAGTCCCATCCTTCTGGAATTTCCAGATAGCCTCTGTGATAAGGGTATTTCACTAAGATTTCATGAAGTTTTTCTAGTACTTAATGGACAGTCAATGGAACTACCAGGAAACAACTTGAACATGCATTAACTTGTTACCTAACAAAAAGGTTACAATGCTAATCATGGCAGAAATTCCAGAGGCATGGAGTCACAGGGTATGGAGAAACCAGACTCATTGCTAGTATTTGGGCCACAAAGTAACTGACATTAACTAAAAGTAGAAAAAGCGAATCAACGAAAACTTTTTATGACATAATAAATTTACTTATACTTCTAAGCGAGACAAAGAAATACAATTTAAACATAATAACAGAATGTTAATAATTTTCTTTTAAGCTACTGTAGCTAATGATTTACAATAACGTTTGCAAATGTAATGCATAAAAGCTGTTTACGATAATGAAAAATCAGCAGCATAATTATCATCTTACAATCTGATGAAGCTTACTGAAGATTCTAGATGACAAGTCTGGGATGTTGCTAGAATCCTTTAAATACTCCACATACGTACTGATTGCAGTCCATATTTCTAAGTCATACAGGTACCTGGTACAAGAAGATCTGTAGATTGGTTCCACGTGACATCCTGTTGGCTTACATTGTAGTCAAGCTGGCAACCACAAGCCATGATTCATAAAGACTTGTAACATTTAGCCATTAACTGAATAAAGGTTTTTGCATTGATACTTCGTT
>NC_090884.1:45473981-45476481 GCF_036669925.1 Montipora capricornis
GTCGAGCTGCTCGGCGTCTACTGATATCACACAACGCTGTTATTGCATAAATACAGTACATATAGTGGCGATACCTCAATGTACTGAAACGATTTCTAGAAACCAGTAAACACATGATTCTACCCAAAATATACGGCTGCTTTCAAATGCCTCGTCCGATGACAAGACAGGACATTCAAACGCACTCGCTAATCCTTTATTACCTTGCTAGCTTATAATTATAATTTATCGTCATACCGATAATAATAAATTTATAATAATTTATTCATTTCTAGTACGCATCTTTCACGAAAACGGACTATGATCAGATGCGCATTCTTAAGTTATAATATTCCTGATTTATGTAGCTGTATGATATTTACAAACAATACTGAAACATAAACACTAACATAGCTGTTCCGTTGAACAAGAGACCAAATTTCTCACCAATACGGAGAAAGAACCGTATTTAATTTGAAACAAGACAATGCGATCTAAATATACAAACGAAATTGCGTTGGCACTCGGCCTTACAAAATGTTCAAAAGAACACAGAAAATTAACGCAAAATAAACTTAGAAACTAACTGAAAACTTACTATCTTGACTTGTCTCCGTAATTGACGTTATACTGTAAATAAAGAACGGTCCGGTGTAATAAACTTTAGCGAATCCACTGGTTAGCAAATTACAATAAACACTGGTTAGCAAAACGTGATGAACAAATGGTTAGCATTGGTTTGTTTTCTGCACAACCTGAAAATCTTAGATTACGCGACTTTTAAATCAACACGCTCTAACGCGACGAGCACTTGCGGACATATAAACTTCAAAGTGGAGCGCACGTGCGGCGCAACTTAATAAGTGGACCAACAGCGCTCGCGGTTTTCTAACCGTTATCGTAATAAGAGACAAAGCTGAATGTTCAGCGACACACACTCCACCCCAAATGAGGGAGGTGTTCCTCATCTTTAACTGCGTAAAACCTTTCTCGCGGGAGGTGATGCACTGCAAATCTTTGTATGGGCCTCCTGAACTTTTTCAATTCACCTTTTTTGATGCGGGTCAACGTCAGGCTTTTTCTGACTTTCTTTGATCCAAAGATGTTCTACTTCCTGTAACTCTTCGGGCAATAAAGGACCCTCTTTAGGTTTCATATCATTTTACTCTGAGTGTGCTTTGTTGTGGCGTTGTGCTCGCAGGTTCCAAATTAGCCTTAGCAGGTAAGCGGTAACTCTGACTAGCTTTCTCCAGCTTGAGAACTTTTGGCAATTGATAGGATGTTCTACTTGATCTGAACTACAAACGTTGTGAACTTTGCGGCATTCTTCTTCAACCTTGGGTTGGTCATTGGTTGACGAATCTTGTGGCCACTCATTTTCAGGCAAGCGAAGAAACCTAGGTCCATGTTGCCACTCTCAACCAAATTTCGTACTGATATGCCACGAGAAACATCGTCAGTTACATTCATATCTCCAGGGATATATTTCCACTGGGAAGGGTCTGTGAGGGCGTTTTGAAGGCGTGTGTGAAAGTCTTTGAAAAAAACGCTTAGAAACGTGTTTTGAAGGGTCTGAGAGGGCGTTTTGAAGGCGTGTGTCAGAAAACGTTTTGAAATGTGTTTTGAAGCGTCTGAGAGGGCGTTTTGAAGGCGTTTGATAAAAAACGTTTTGAAACGTGTTTTGAAGCGTCTGAGAGGGCGTTTTGAAGGCGTTTGTGAAAGCCTTTAAAAAAAGCGTTTTGAAGCGTGTTTTGAAGGGTTCTGAGAGGGCGTTTTGAAGGCGTTTGTCAAAAACGGTTTGAAACTGTGTTTTGAAGGGTCTGAGAGGGCGTTTTGAAAAGAATAAGTGATTGCTTTTTCTGGGGCGTTTTTCTATAACGACATATTTTGTTACGCGGCGTTTTGTAATAGCGATTGCGGCATTTTGCAAGAAAAGGCTGCAGCATTTTGTATAAGTATCATAGTCAAATATGTAATAAGTAAACGTCTTATGCCGTCCCCTTGCCGCTTTATTTTTTCCGTATGCCGTCGAATGCATTTCCGTATTTTGGTCGGTCGTCTGAGTAAAAAAAAAGAAAATATCTAAAAAATAACCAGTTTCAACCTCCAGGAAGTTTCGAGTGGCATGGGGCAGAAACGGTTTAGAGACTGAGTAAGTGTTAACACATGCATTGTCCTCTCAGGCGGATAGAGAATGCCTTTCCTGTGGGGTTAACGACGTTCAAAATAGAGGATTGGAGGGTATTATTAATTTTTGTATATACCGAATGGATTTTAAACTGACAAAGGAGGCTACTTAGTAATTAACTTATGCTTTTTACGGAAGCTGTTCAAGTGCATTTTGAGCAAATAGTCGTGTTAACTTCCCATAGAATTTCGAAGGCTTCGCACGAACTACGGAAATACAAATGATGTGATCTTCGTAATTGGTGATCCTTTATTTGTTCGTTCTTTCTATATATAAAGTTCTTTTTTTATTATGGGAAGCTCTTTAAACTTAACAATGACCGTTTTCACACTA
>NC_090884.1:45481481-45493981 GCF_036669925.1 Montipora capricornis
TCGAAAAAAGGTGTGTTTTGTGCACCGTCAAGGCAAAAATACAGACAAAAACATAAAATAAAAAGACTTGTAACCATCTCTATACACGAAGTATGCTTTGATGTTATATTAACTGTTTAGAAAAAAATATATTGCTGCTTATCTTTCTCAGTTTTAAACGAATATGGACTTAAATTAAAGACATCTTAGCGGAAAGTACTGTACGTGATGTAATTTGGTAGCTGAAAAGTTTTCCTTGGTCACAAGTTTGAACACTTGTTACGAATGGAGACCGCTGAAAGCAACATGCACGGCTGTTACAATTATTAACACCTGCAACCTTCGATGGAATAAATTTTCAGTAATTGATGGAAGCAGTCTCAAACCGCTAATCAAATAGCAGGGTTTCTTCAAAACAGAAAGTCGATTTGAAGAGTTGAAAATATACATCAAAATGACCGTCTCGGAGTCTTGTAAGGACAGTTTGGAGAGATGGCTGCAACTTGTTCATCATCACAAAGGATTCTCGATCGCAATTTGTGCTTCTAACTTAGTCTTCTTCCTCGTAGCAGTCCTTGGAAATATTCTCGTAATCCGAGCTCTGTTCAAGGCCTCGTCGATTCAAACAAATTTAAAGATGTTCTTCAGTAGCCTCGCTTTTTCAGATCTGGTGGTAGGATTGCTCGCGCAATTCTCGAGTTCTGCTATAACGACAGTTATTTTAAAGATGAAAATAGATGGAACTAACAACTTCGAATTCCTCTGTCCGGGCATTTTATCTGCTTATAATTTCTTTGCTTTCTTCCTCGCCTGTGCATCGTTACTTACTGTAACAGCTATCACTGTGGACAGATTGCTTTCGGTTTCCCTCCATTTGCGATATAATGAACTTGTCACGACAAGGCGGGTTGCAGTACTTCTGGTGTTATTATGGGTGATAAGCCTCGCTGCAGCATTCACATATATTTCACTAGTAAAACAATCCAGGATAGTAACAGTGGTTGTTGAATGCATTGCATTTCTTTTTACATCTTGGGCATATGCAAGAATTTACAAAGTTGTGAGGCACCACAAGATCCAAATCCGCTTTGAACTTCAACAAACAAGTGATCATTCAGTTAGAGCGGGCCTTCTCCGACAACAGAAAAACGCTTTAGATGTTTTCCTCGTTTACGTTGTTTTTGTTGTCTGTTATCTTCCTCACGTTTTTGTAAGCATAATCCTACTGGTTGACAGCAGTTTCGCAGTCGGCGTGTATCATCACACCACAACTTTCCTCATTTTTCTTAATTCATCGCTAAACCCCATCCTGTACTGTTGGCGATATAGAGAAATACGACAAAATGTGAGAAGCGCAATGCACAAAATGCTGTTTTGCTTCTCTTCGAGGCATTAAAAGGAAGACGGTATTGCATATAGCATAACTCAATGAAGAAACTAATGGAACCAGCCAACAAAAAGAAGCACCAGTGTCAGGGCTAATTTTGCAAGCTCTGCGAGTGCATGTACATTGTTATTGTACCACGTCGACCAACCAGTGACCACTCCTAGTTTACAATCAAAGGAGAACTGATAAGAAACTTTGGATAAATTGATTACAAACTGGGAGTTCTATTTCGATCAGTTGCTTTCTGATCTTGTTAGGAAATAATGAGAGAATTCGTGTTTGATTTTTATCTAAAAAGAATGCGTTATCATTGGCAGGCTACACCAGAAAGGTGCATAACTATCCAGCGGACCAACACTAGCAAACCCAATTTGAGTTATCCAGTGGATAGTAGTGATTCATCCTTCGAACAACTGGGGCCATTTTCAAATATCTGAAGGCTCCTCGTCTATGTAAACAGCAACGAATGCCTCAGTTTGCGATAAGTAAAACACTAATTGTTTCCAAAACGTTTCAACCTTACACGAAATCTGGAACGGATCATGAAACATGCTGTATTTGATTGTGTTATTTTTATAGATGCAAAAGAACCAGGTGAAAAGAATCGCCAACCGGTGTCTTCGGCCCGCTCCTTTAAAGGCCTACTCTGGAACCTTAACTCGCCCTAACTTGCAGATTGAGATTATGTTCAAATTTCCTTATCTCGCCCAAGAGATTATGAAGGTAAGAGAGGTAATCCCTCATACTGGCCCTATTCCCATTGTAATCTCTCTTAGGTTATTTTTAGATCTCCTCCGGGATCCGGTATTCCCACGAGGGTTAACTGATAGCCAATCAGACGTCCCCATTTTTACCCATGTTGACAGCTGAGCGAATTCCCACGCAATGATTCACCTCGTTCGCGATTTACCATCAAACAAAAATGGCGGAAGATGTTGAGACAAACGCGTATATACATTTTGTGGACGAACGTGACTTGTGAACCACAGAGTTAAGCGATTTCAATGACTTATGTTTTGAAACCTGTATCTTGGAAGGAAAGAGTTATGTAACCGACAGAATTTTGTACAGAATGGCAAATGGAAGACTATAGTCGATAAGTACGATCTCTCTGAATTTAATAAACGCATTCTCGGTTTCCTTTTCGAGATTAAGATGTGATGACTTAATTCTTATATGGTGATAAAGTAGACAGATAGAGCTCTACAACAGTACCAAATATGAAAGGAAAACTTGAATCAAGCGTCCGATAAAATTTTTGAACCCGTGTTATCGGATTCAAGTGAATTTGCATTGCGCGTATGTTAAATATAGCTGTCTCCTTAAAAAAAGATTTAACACGGTTTCGTGTATGGCACAACCTTGAATGTGGTATCACTGAAAACTAGACAATTAAGCGATTTCAGTTATTGAATTTGGAAACCTGTATCTTGAAAGGATCCAATTTTCATAAGCGACAGAATTTTGTAAACATTGGCAATTCGCAGACTACAGTCAACAAGTAATATATCGCTGACTTGGTTAACGCGTTCTTGATTTTCTTCGCAAGATTAAAATATGACGACTTAATTCTTAGATATTCATAAATTAGACAGATATCAGACATGAAAGGAAAACTTGAACAGACAGTGCGATAAAAATGTATGAACACGTGGTATCGGATGGAAGTCAATTTGCAAAGCACGCATGTTAAACATACCTGCATCTTTCAAAATTATTAAACTCGGTTTCGTACACTGGACAGTGTTGAAATTGGTGTCACTGTAAACAACACAGTTAAGCGATTTGAATGATATATCTTTGCATCTTGTATCTTGAAAGGAACGAGTTTTATAGGCGACAGAATTTTGTACACAATGAAATATCGCGGACTAACAGTCACCAAGTAACATATTCCTGACTTGGTCAACGCGTTCTCGATTTTCTTAGCGGACTTAAACTATGGTGACTTAATTCTACGATATTCATAAATTAGACAGCTAACGCTTTCACACAGTACCAAACATGACAGGAAAATTTCAATTGACCGCGCGATAAAAATTTTTAAAACCGTAAGATCGGATTGAAGTCAATTTGCAACGCACGTATAAATGAAAATTTTGCAGTTATATTTATCTACAGATAATTAACAAACGTTCGCACAAAACTTTATCAGTATACTTTTATTATATACCGAAGGAAAATTTCGCAGTAATTGAAATGTCATTAACTGCGATTGATGCGATTGGCTACTTCGCCGTTAAGGAAATTTCATTAACTGCGAAATTTCTTCGCTAGAACATTATTGTGATTGATTACTTCGCCGTTAATGACATTTGAATAACAGCGAATTATTCATTCTGTATTCTACATTGAGTGCCTTTGTTGCGAAATTTTATTGTTATCTATAGAGTAGAATAATTGCAAAATTTTCATTTGTAAAAGTACCGGCGTAAAATATAGCTGAGTCGGTATCCCTCTTTCAAAATTATTTAACACGGTTTCCTACTTTAGAAAATCGGAAAATTGGTATCAGAGTGAATTATACAGTTAACCGATTTCCATGATATATGATGGCAAACTGCATCTTGACAGGGACGAGTTTTGTAAGCGACAGAATTTTGTAGACGATGAGAAAGTGCGCACTGAAATGGAAAGGTAACGCAATGCAACCAAGGTAAACATATCTGCATCTGTCAAAATTATTTAACACGGTTTGATAAATTGGAAATTCTTCAAATTGGTATCACTGTAAACTAGACAGTTAAGCAATTCCAAGGATGTATGTTTGAAACCTGTATCTTGCAGACAATGAATTTTATCAGGCCATGAAACTCAATTTTGAAAACGGAGAATGGCATCTTACAGAATTTGCTGCACTTCCCTCCTCCACGAAACTTCCACGTAACGCGCGCGGTAACATTATCCGCTGGAAAATTGGTATCATCTAAAAATAACCTAAGAGGGATTACGATGGGAATAGGGCCAGTATGAGGGTCACCTCGCAGCTCTTACAAGGTCTCACCTGGAGACCCTAGGCCTAAAACAAAAGGGCCATTGTTTCTGTTATTTGTTCTTTTGTTACCTCAAGGGTGGTCTCCAATCAGGTGAGACCTTGTAGGAGCTGCGAGGCTACCGCAGTATGAGGGATAACCTCTCTTACCTTCATAATCTCTTGTCTCGCCTTAACTCGCCTAAACTCGCATTATCTCGCACATCCTCGCCCACTCTCACCACTGCAAAGGGGATACCAATTTAAATGGGCCTGATCCATTCAACCAAGATTCATACCGGTCCCCCCGGAAAAAGTGGTCCACGTCAAAAGGTTTTGAAATGTTTCTGGTTGCACTGAACTGTTCCATTGAGCTTTGGACCAAAATTTCCGGAAATTTTGGTTGATGGATCGCACCCAATACCTCAACCCACTCTCAGGGTAATTTCATAATTAATCCACGAAGGGAAGACACCAAAAAATAGGGATTTCAACAATTTTAAACAATAGTAATTTGTAAGTCCCATCCTTCTGGAATTTCCAGATAGCCTCTGTGATAAGGGTATTTCACTAAGATTTCATGAAGTTTTTCTTAGTACTTAATGGACAGTCAATGGAACTACCAGGAACAACTTGAACATGCATTAACTTGTTACCTAACAAAAAGGTTACAATGCTAAGCATGGCAGAAATTCCAGAGGCATGGGGTCACAGGGTCTGGAGAAACCAGACTTATTGCTAGTATTTTGGGCCACAAAGTAAGTGACATTAACTAAAAGTAGAAAAAGTGAATCAACGAAAACTTTTTCACGACATAATAAATTTACTTATACTTCTAAGCGAGACAAAGAAATACAATTTAAACATAATAACAGAATGTTAATAATTTTTCTTTTAAGTTACTGTAGCTAATGATTTACAATAACGTTTTGCAAATGTAATGCATAAAAGCTGTTTACGATAATGAAAAATCAGCAGCATAATTATCATCTTATAATCTGATGAAGCTTACTGAAGATTCAAGCTGACAAGTCTGGGATGTAGCTAGAATCCTTTAAATACTCCACATACGTACTGATTGCAGTCCATATTTCTCAGTCATAAAGTTACCTGGTACAAGAAGATCTGTAGATTGGTTCCACGTGACATCCTGTTTGGCTTACATTGTAGTCAAGCTGGCAACCACAAGCCATGATTCATAAAGACTTGTTACATTTAGCCCTTAACTGAATAAAGGTTTTTGCATTGATACTTCGTTAGCAATTTTTTAAAATTACCCAGGGCCCTGTCGCTCAACTCATTGTCCTGGGAAGTTTTAGGTGGGAAGCTTCAACGTGGCGTACATGACATCAAAACACGTTACAACACGACTGAGCCGGTGGCCATTTTTGTAAAATTAGAATGTTCATGATCACTGACAACTCTCAATTAAGGGTTTGCGAGACAAAGCCGATAATGGAAAGAACTCTGGCTTAACTGCAGAATACCCTGCCATTTTGAAGCTGCACCTCTGAAAAGGCTGGATACGCGGATACGCAGTCGAAAGTACCACCCCTCCCCAGGTAAACTTCTAACTATATTGTGAAGTGGATACGCGGATACGCGGATACGCAGTGGAAAACATGGATACCCGGATACGTGGATACGCGGACATCACACATGGGAACTGCATACCAACTTCGTGTAACGTACTTCAAAATGCTCTGTCGTATATGCATGGATATGTGGATACGCGGATACGCAGTGGAAAATACTCCACGTATTGTTTCAGTGATTAGGCCTAAGCACTCTCGTAGAATTTTACCTTTCATTTTACGCTTTGCTTAACTACAATTTTTCACGAGATCCTGTGAAGAAGAAAGCACTCGTTCACTGATTAAGCCTAAGCGCTCGTTTCAGTGATTAGGCCAAAGCACTCTCGTAGAATTTTAGCTTTCATTTTACGCTTCGGTTAACTACACTTTTTCACGAGATCCTGTGAAGAAGAAAGCACTCGTTTACTGATTAAGCCTAAGCGCTCGTTTCAGTGATTAGGCCTAAGCAATCTGTAGAATTTTAGCTTTCATTTTACGCTTCGGTTAACTACAATTTTTCACGAGATCCTCTGAAGAAGAAAGCACTCGTTCACTGATTAAGCCTAAGCGCTCGTTTCAGTGATTAGGCCTAAGCACTCTCGCGAAATTTTGCGGTTTGGTTCTTACAATATATTTAGAAGTTTACTGGGGGAGGGGTGGTGTTTTCGACTGCGTATCCGCGTATCCGCGTATCCACTTCACAATATACTAAGAAGTTTACTTGGGGAGGGGTGGTATTTTCCACTGCGTAACCGCGTATCCGCGTATCCGCGTATCCACTTCACAACATACTACTTAGAAGTTTACTTGGGAGGGGTGGTACTTTCGACTGCGTATCCGCGTATCCGCGTATCCATTTCACAATATACCTAGAAGTTTACTTGGGGAGGAGTGGTATTTTCGACTGCGTATCTGCGTATCCACTTTACAATATACCAAGAAGTTTACTTGGGGAGGAGTGGTATTTTCCACTGCGTATCCGCGTATCCGCGTATCCACTTCACAACATACTACTTAGAAGTTTACTTGGGGAGGGGTGGTACTTTCGACTGCGTATCCGCGTATCCAGCCTTTTCAGAGGTGCAGCTTCAAAATGGCAGGGTATTCTGCAGTTACTCCAGAACTCTTGTTCATCAACTTAAATGAGGTATAGCTCTCTGCAAAACTGTGAACACAAGTAAGCCGAAAGAGAAAATAAGGTCATTTATTTTTTGCTGTTTTGCTAGTCTGAGAATGATATTAAAATCAAGATGTCTCTCACAGGATTGTCCAAGTTTAAGGAGGGAGTTTCTAAAATACAGTAACTGCTGTCTTTGCGTAAAGGCATCAATCTCCATTTGCAAGAGATTAAAATGGATTTATCTCAGGGAACAAAAAGGCAATTGGTGTTTTCGTTAAGTTTCTGGCAGTGAAACCAAACAATTGGGCTGGATTCCAAGGGAAACCATCAGTGAAGTGGAGAGAATGGGCCAAATGGAAGACTTACAAGATAAGTCTTATAACTTTAAAGGAGAAAGAAATTTCATTCTGTTTTAGTAAAATTGATTGTGTCATAAACATTTCCTCATTTGAATTGTAATTCGTCAGCTTCCCCGTTTTTTAATACTAGTTCTACACAGACTGCAAAAACCTTTTTTTTTTTAATTCTAGAGTTAGTGATAACAATTCATGCCGTGTCATGTGATACCTATTATGTTCACCTGTCTAATTAAAACATAGTGTTATTGAATTTAAAAATAAAGTAAAATGAAATATCCGACCTGTGTTTATACTACAATTACATTTTCTCATCTATTCATTATTGTTTATTTACATTAGTTTTGTTTTTCACTAATTTATTATTCTGACAAATATTTATGCAGCTATAGTAAATAACATATGATGATGACTATATTTATTAGTAGTAGTATCATACAGCCACCAAATGGTATAGTTTGGTGTCTGAATGTTATATAATTAATAAAGAACAGGCCTCGGTTATTCAAAGGCTGGATAGTGCTATCCAACGGACCAATCTCTATCCAGTGGATAATGCAATTAGTTTCGCCAATACTTATCTGCTGTATAGTGATTTATCCATTGAATAGCGATATCCAACGTTTGAACAACCAGGCCCAGGACTCCATATTCAACTTGTCCAATTACAGTTGTAGGAAAAAAATTAAATTACTAATTTAAAATAAGATTTGGCTTCAGTCAACATCGGAGCTCATCTGAAGTTTTTTTAATTTTTATTTTTATTTTTTTGTAATTGGGCAACATGGAGACTGTTAGAGATGTATACACAAGGCATACAAAGATTGCAAGGCATCTTTATATGTATGTTACTAAAGCATTTTATATGTTTTAACCCTTATCACCTCAACATTAGGTTCATCATTTTCCCTTAACTCGCCTTAACTCGCAGCTGATAGGCAAGCTCAATTTTTCCTCATCTCGCCTTAACTCTCCTTAACTCCCATTAGCTCGCACAATCTCGCGGCGAGTTAAGGTCCCAGAGTAGGCCTTTTAAAATTTGTACGAGGTTTTTAAAAGCCTATAAAGTAGCAGAGGATAGCCATTTAGCTAAGAAAGAGTGAATTCGTGTTTGATTCTTAACGTAAAGGAAGGGAAAATTACTTTGACATGAATATCTGGCAACTTGATATGAATGTAAAAAAACTTGATGCATAGATATATCGTTTCACATAAATATATGACAATTTGATATGAATATGAGAAACTTGATTAATAAATGTATAGTTGACACATGAAATTGGCAATCTTGATATTTTGTCACATTCGGATCGACAAGCATAATATCCGGTAAGAGTTAGGATTATTCGATATTTTGTCCGTAACGGGCCTTCATGGTCGAATTACCACCGTGAACGATTCGGAAAGCTGACGTTTCGAGCGTTAGCCCTACGTCAGAGCGAATATTCGCTGTGACGAAGGACTCGAAACGTCAGCTTTCCGAATCGTTCACGGTGGTAATTCGACCTTTATCGACACGTTTGATAAAACGAAATTTTCTTGTTTCACTCTCCCACCGACGCAGCACCAATTTCTTTAGAAACTAGATGCTCCATGAGCGTAAACTGGGTTGCCTGTGGTAAGTGTTACACAAAAATAGAAGACAACGAGTTGGGTGGTATTGAACTGCAGCGTTCCAGTTAATTTTTCAAGTGGGGGGTCATTTAGACCACTTGAGAGGTCACCCAGATGTCGTGCCAGCAGTGACCCTTTGGCTCACATGTTCTCACGTTGACTATTTTGTAATATCCTGTCCCGTTTTGAGGTCTTTTACTTTTTTTGGCTTTGGTAATAAATTCAATTCAAAGATAACAGTAAAACTCACTCAATTCTCCTTTAAATAGACTGCAAGAAAACTAACTGCAAATTGCTCAGAAGGACGTATTCCTGCATGTTTTGCGTGTGTTGCAATTGCATTAAGCAAACGTTTATTCCACACACTAAGGAAGGACTGAACATGTTGTTTCCGCTTCTTTTCAGTCTAGTCTGATACCAGGTCAATTTTTTTTTGCTTAACGTTCGCACCAAAAAGTACCGTAAAAGCCGGGAGTTAACAGTAAAAGGCAAGCCAAAAGATACCCTGGGTGCCAGGGGAATTTTTTTTCAAGGTCGGAGAGAACACTCCGCGATTCCTGATCAACGGTCGAGGACGAAAAATAAAATCTCTGGTCGCTTAACCCCAGAACCTCATTTCCAGAGACAGCTCAGATTTCTCGTCGCGGTGTTGTCGTCAAACCAGTTTTGGCCGCCAAGCTGAGACTGCTTCCCACGGGATGCAATGAAGCGCATCATTAACATTCCTGAAAATTGTGATTAACGATGTTGTATTGATTTTCGGAGCGTAAAATTGATTTATTTGATGAAAGTTTTTTCCCTGAGATCGAAATTTTTTTGTTGAACGTGTTTAGCAAAGAGCTAGAGATCACTGCCTAAAGTGCAGAATGGATGACTTCGAAATGAGAGAAACTTTTGTCTGTCCTTACCATTTTTCGTCCATGAGTCCTCCATTCCCAGACACAGTTGCAACAAATGTTGTTTGATAAACATTTTTAGTTAATTCCCCCGACCGCTCTCTAGACTATGTAGCAAGCATTTCTGTTGGGTTTCAGCAAAGAGAAGGGTTTCTTCATTTTTGCTTTCGCCCCATTTTTTGCTCGGTCAAAACATGAAAAAAGCGCGCTTCTCAATATTCCTTTTCTGTGCCCCACGGAAACGGTTGCTACACAGGCTAACTGCTCTCCAACTAGGCTCGATTACCAGCTTCTGTTTCGGGAAATGAGCCAGCGCTCACTCCCGAAATCACGGCTGGACGCGTGAGGTGAGCCACTGTTAATCTCCGCCAATCAGAAACTCGCCTGCACAAATCGGTCTGGCATAATTATATTTTTTGGCTGCGAAGGTATTCTTTGACCCGGCCGGTTCAAGGTTTAATGTGCTTTTAAGGTAGGAAACATCCAAGATTTCGACAACGAAAAGTGTTCGAGAAGCTGGAGAATGGGGAAGGTGTCGTTTTCTACCGCCTGAGTTCGGAAACTTCACTGATTTTTCAGTTGGCGCCAAGGTCAAAATACGGCTTTCAAATCCATTGCTATTGCAATTTTCTCCTCAGACTTCGCTAATGTAAGAGCAAGTAAAATTCCCCAAGATCAATTGAAATTCTGAGTTCAATTGATTGGTGGCAAAACGAGGGGGCCGATGAGGTCGACCGAGAGCTGAAACGGCCGAAGATTTTGTTGATGATTCCCTGGTTGAATTCAAATTCGCACTGATTATTTAACCACAAACTCAAGCGCGTATCATCACAGGGCGCCCACACAAACAGTGTGTCTGTTTGTATGTTCGAAAATTAAAGAAATGTGTGGGAAATGTTGAAGAATCCTAATATCGTAAACTTATATCGAGAAATGACTATGTAAAAGCTCAAAATAAAGGTAAACCTACCTCAGTTGTTGTGTATTGTCATTTCTTCGGCTGAAAATGGCGAATTTGATCGATTTGGTGGGTTTTCCCTTGACTGTTACTATACGTTATAAAAAGGAGACAAGGGTGGAAAGCTCATTTCGAACGCTCCAGCGCCAAGCCAATTTTCACCCAGAAATTAGAATCGCCCGGCTTTCAAATCAAACACCAGATAAACTGAAAGGTTGACGCTTCTTCTCGTGCCATTCAATCGAAGATCCATTCAAAATCCAAGCGCTAACCGCCGTTTAGCATCATTTAATCAGTGTGGAGCAAACAGCGTGACGGTTGCTCGGTGTCCCACGAAATCTCAGCCGCGGTTGTTGGTCGCTTGAAAAGTTGCATTTCTCGAAAAGTACTGGGCGATTAGCCCTTGGATTTTGAATGGATCCTCGATTGAAGAAGCGTCAACCTTTCAGTTTATCTTGTGTTCGATTTGAAAGCCAGGCGATTCTAATTTCTGGGTGAAAATCGGCTTGGCGCTGGAGCGTTCGAAAATAAGCTTTCCCCGCTTGTCTCCTTCTTATAACGTGTAGTAACAGTCAACGGAAAACCCACCAAATCGCTAAAATTCGCCATTTTCAGCCGAAGAAATGACAATACACAACAACTGAGGTAGGTTTACGTTTATTTGGAGCTTTAACATTTACGATATTAGGACTCTTCAACATTTTCCACACATTTCTTTATTTTTCGAACATACAAACAGACACATAGTTTGTGTGGGCTCCCTGTGGAAAATCTATAAGTATTAAGTGACTTGAGTTTCTGTCGCACTTATGGCCTACATGACCTACTAACTGTTGAACAAAAAGACCGTTTACCATCGTTAATCTTTCATTTGAATTTCTCGAAGCAGAAAGGTTACACAACATTGAGAAGGTGATCGCGGATCGAAGAACTTGGTAAGGTCGAACAAGTTTGTTGACTATTGCTACGTCATAACACGTCATATCCAAGACGGCGCTCTCCAAGTCACGAAAGAGGCAACTTCAAAGTGCTCTTGTCACATTTTAACAGGGAACTGGACAAAACGGCAATTATTTTCGAATTCCTGGGGAAAAGTTTTCGTAATTTAGAGAAACTTTTTCTAGACCGTACTTTCCCTTTAAAATGCGTCATGCACAAACGAGACAACCCACAACTCGGGCGACCGGAAGCGGCGTCATTTTAAGTCTGAAGGTCGCTCCCTCACCGACAGTAGTCCCTTGAAGAGTTTAAACGAGGAAAGTAGTCGCAGGGATAATTCCCCTCATGTGTATAGGAAACGAAAGTTTACTGTAACAATTAACCAGGTCGTATATACGTTGAGGAGAAAAACAAAAGTATCATGTTACAGTGTTTCGCAGAAAACAAAAGTATTTTCAAAATTGATATCTTGCACTCTCAATAACACCCTCATTCTCTTTCACTGCTTAAAAATCAATATCCAATAGTCTAACCTTTCTTTTGTCGCCAATCCCAAAAAAAAACTCTTGCACGCATTGCGTTCCTATGTTTAGTTTTCCTGACAACGTTATTGCAATTAGGTGTATATATTTTTCTTTAAAACAGTGACAAGTCATATAAATTTTATCACAATTTAGAAAATTATCGTAGCTATGTTTTTACTGTT